>NW_018407760.1:159866-178278 GCF_002113885.1 Mizuhopecten yessoensis | reverse complement strand
TTTTTATTTTTTATTATCTACACATACAATGCGAATGCTTTTAAAATGAACCATTTTATCTTATTTTATCTTCGCTACTCACATGTTTGTTAAAAAAATAAAAAAAATAAAAAAATAAATAAATAAATAAATAAATAAATAAATTGTTAAAAAAATAAAATAAATAAATAAATCACCATGGCCCTAAATGACCACAGCCGTCGATGGGCCGTTTAACATAAACAAACAAATAAACAAACCAAACCCAAACTAAATAACGTACGTGTAATTGTTTGTTTTTAGCTCACCTAGCCCGAAGGGCCAAGTGAGCTTATGGCATGGTGCGGCGTCCGTCCGGCGTCAACTTTTTACTTTAAACAACTTCTTCTCAGTAACCAAAAGGCCTAGGGTGATGATATTTGGCCAGTAACATGCTGAAATAAAGGGCTACCAAGTTTGTTCAAATGAATGACCTTGAATCATTATCAAGGTCACTGGTGTCAAATATGTTAAAAACATTTAAGCAACTTCTTCTGAATAACCAAGAGGCCTAGGGTGATGATATTTGGCCAGTAACCTGCTTGGATGAGGGGCTACCAAGTTTTTTTTTAAATAAATGACATTGATTTATATTCAAGGTCACAGGGGTCAAATATGTTTAAAACCTTTTAAACAACTTCTTCTGAATACCTGAGAGGCCTAGGGTGATGATATTTGGCCAGTAACATGCTGGGATAAAGGGCTACTAAGTTTGTTCAAGTAAATGACTTAAAATCATATTCAAGGTCACTGGGGTCAGATATGTTAAAAACATTTAAACAACTTCTTCTGAATAACCGAGAGGCCTAGGGTGATGATATTTGGCCAGTAACATGCTTGGATGAAGGGCTTCCAAGTTTGTTCAAATAAATGACCTTGACTTATATTCAAGGTCACAGGGGTCAAATATGTTAAAAACATTTAAACAACTTCTTCTGAATAACCAAGAGGCCTAGGGTGATGATATTTGGCCAGTAACATGCTTGGATGAAGGGCTACCAAGTTTGTTCAAATAAATGACCTTGACTTACATTCAAGGTCACAGGGGTCCACTATGTTTAAAACCTTTAAACAACTTCTTCTGAATAACCGAGACAGCTAGGGTGATGATATTTGGCTAGTAACATTCTGGGATGAAGGGCTACCAAGTTTGTTCAAATGAATGACCATGACATATATTCAAGGTCACAGGGGTCAAATATGTTAAAAACCTTTAAACGACTTCTTAATAAGCAAAAGGCCAAGGGCAGCGCTGGACACAGCCGGTCGCCTGGTCGCCAAAGGCGACCAAAACCTTGATTGGGCGACTAGAAATTGTTGAAAGATGGATGTTACTGGCTCAAAAATAAATCTTTGGGCGAGTACATTATTATTCTCAAAATCGTAGTTTACTCCCATAAATTAACCACCCCAACTTCGGAATACCTATTTTCGGAAATCCTGTACTCTCAAGAATCTGGGTCACGCCGTTAAAACGTGCAAGTGCATCAGAATTGACACAGACGGTACCGGTCAATGTGGTGGACGCAAACAAGGGCTGGGGATTTTTAAAAAGAACCCCGTCAACGTCAACGGATACAAAGAAGCCGTCGAAGTACTATGGACTTGGTCCCAGATGATGGAGATGATGCAGACAGTGATGATGAATTCAGTAACAATGAGGACTAGGGGAATGAGGGGAGGGTTTTTAGAGTTATGTGTCGGGGGGTTTAATTGAAGAATAAAAACATCTATTTATATTGTTTTATTGGCATTTTTTATTGCTCAACACTGAAAATAATCTTAGTGAAATATTTGGGCTACCAATATTCATTTTGGGCCTGTGGAATATTTTTTGTACTCGCCCAAAAAATAATATGTACTGTCCTGCACTGAAGGGTGATGATATTTGGCCATTAACATGCTGGGATGAAGGGCTACCAAGTTTGTTCAAGTGAATGACCTTCGCCTATATTCAAGGTCACAGTGGTCAATATATGTTTAAATCTTTGAATGATTTGTTCTGTATAACCAAACGTTACAGGGTGATGATATTTTGCTAGAAGCATGCTGGGTTGAATTGGAAGACTATAAACTGTTCAACCTAATGTCCTTGTTCTACATTCAAGGTCACGGGCGTCAAATGTTTAAATCTTTTAATAGGTTCTTATGAATCAAACACTGATATTCTGCCTGTAGTGTGAGATTAATACCAGGTGAGCGATTCAGGCCCATTGGGCCTCTTGTTATTTAAACTAGACTAAACTATGAAACTTGTGTTTGGAAAATATTGGATATGAAAATCATTATCTTACAAATCCAACTGAAATGCTGCAAGCGAATTCCGTGTAATTATTGTGTTTTTAGCTCACCTGCCCGAACTTTTCCTTTAAAACGCTACTTGTCCTGAACGGCCCAGTAGATTTTGACCAAATTTGGTCAGAAGCATCGTTGGGGGAAGGGGAACAAATTTGTACAAATGGTGGGTGTGGCCCCCCTGGGGGCTGAGGGGCGGGGCCCAATAGGGGAAATATAGCAAATTCTTTAAAATCCTTCTTCCTCTGACCCTTTTCCGTTTATCGGAAGTACCCATCAGGGAGTCAGAGGTTGATGGGAGTGACAGACGAGCTGCGCAGGATAGGGTGACCTCACCCTTGCACAACTGTCTGAAGGCCTCTGCAGCTTTGCAGTGTACACTGCTGGCCAATTTGGTTCTTACCAGGAGAGCCTCTGTGCTTAAAGGTAAGCCTATTGAGGAACCTTACCTTTCCAGGCTTTTGTCCTCTCCTTTCGAGGGTCCTTGGCTCTTCGGGGGTACCCTTCCTTCTATTCATAAGGAAGTTAAGGAGGACCCAGTAGCCTTGGCACTTTTGGTTTTAAAAGTGTCGGCTGCTGGTAAGGCTGGAACCCCTCGGGGTTCGGCATGGCCAAGAAGAAGGCTAAGTCGAGGCCTCGCCAGACTCGGCCTGTGGCTAAGGCTAAGACTACAAAGGGAAAGGGCAAGCAGAGTGTCAAACCCTCTGGGGGTAAGAATCAGTGTTCCTGACTTCTCCCCTCCTTCCACAACTCTTCCGTTTCAGTTCAGGCAAGTAGATCAGAGGTCTAATTTACCCGGTCTTACAATGGTCTTAGACAGCTCCATAGATGTTTCGGAAGGTCTTGGATTTCCTCAACCAGACCTTCCAGTAGGAGGATGACTGTCTGCTTTCCTTCCTCAATGAAAGGAGATTACTCAGGACAGTTGGGCATTGACAATAGTTGCGGAAGGATTGAGCATCCCATTGTTACGGATACCTCCGCTCACAGCAGAGCCAATCTTTTCCCCACCCCCGGGGGATCCAGAGAAGGCTCTAGCTGTCAGACGGGAAATTGCTACCCTAGTCGATAAGGGCGTAATCGAGGAGCTACCACGGCGCCAGTACTCTCCAGGCTTCTATTCCCAAATTTTTCTGGTGAAGAAGTCGGTTATAGATCTAAGTGCCTTCAATCGGTCGTGGACTCTCCCCACTTTCAGATGGAGACCCCGAGAGGCATTATTGCCACGGTCAAGGAGGGAATGTGGGCTACTTCAATAGACTTGAATGATGCCTACTTCCACATTCCCATCAGGAAGTCGGACAGAAAGTATCTGCGCTTCTCATGCGAGGGCAAGATATTCCAGTTCCGGGCTATGCCTTTTGGCCTTACCACAGCCCACATGGATTTTACCAAACTACTGCAGGTTGTGGTAGGTTTCCTGCACCAGCGGAGTATCAACATCCATATTTACTTCGACGACTCCCTCGTGGTTCATTCACTGAGGGAGTTCCTGGTGTAGGATACTCGACTAGTTCTGAGTCTTTTTTTAAGGTCAGGTTCATCCCCTCCGGAGAGAAGTCAGGACTGTCTCCCTCTCAGGATTTTGTGTTCCTAGGCTACCGGTTCAACGTAGCCAGGGGTATAGTCCTTCCAACTAAGGAGAAATTCATCAAGGCAAGGAGTCTGGTACTTCAGTTTATCCAGAGTTCTGCGGTACAGGTTCGTTGATACCTTAGTCTGCTGGGGTTTCTCAACTCACTAGCAGATGTAGTTCCTCTGGGTAGGCTGCACATCAGACCCCTGCAGATGTTTCTTCTCAGCCATTGGGTCCTGCGTCGCGGGATTGGGAGGCTTTCATTCCTCTCAGTCAGTCGGTCAAGAAATTCGCCCAATAGTGGACAGTTCGGTCTCATGTCCTGTGTGCCCTGGCCATTCGCATTTTGCTACCCTGCCAGGAATTGTGCCGAACCATTCAGGTCAAGCACCTTCCGGGCAGATTCAATGTCCTTGCAGACACCCTGTCAAGGCGTCTTCGGCTGGTTCTGATGGAGTGGCAGCTCGATCCATCCATATTCAGAGCAATATGTCTGGTTTGGGACAGGCCTCATGTAGATCTATTTGCCACAGCCTTGAACCATCATTTGCCAACGTTTGTGTCTCCCGTCCCAGATCCAGCAGCGTGGGGAGTAGATGCTCTGTCTCTGGACTGGAAGGGGTTGCATGCTTACGCCTTTCCCCCTTCAACTTGGTGGCCAAGGTCCTCCAGAAGTACAAGGAGCAGCCTTGCTCCCTACTTCTGGTGGCTCCCTTGTGGCCAAAGAAACCATGGTTCCCTCAGCTTTTGTCGGTGGTCTTGCGTAGAAGGGGTTTTCTTGACCGTTTACAGACTGTATCGCTAGTTCCATCAGGACTCTTCTCCGCCATAGTCTACCAGTCCAGGGATTTTATCCAAATTTGGCGGGGAGCATCCTTGGCCAAAGGGGACTTAATTTTGTATAAATGATGGGTGTGGCCCTATTGAGTCGCTGGGGGGCGTGGCTCAAAAGGGTAATGTGAGGTTCTTCAAAATCCTTCTTCCTCTGTGCAATTTAAGGGGATTTTATCCAAATTTGGCCTGGAGTATCCTTGGGCTAAGGCGACTAGATTTTTAGCTCACTTTGCCCTTTGGTGTGTTGTCCGTCCATCCGTCCGTAGGTCGTCCGTCTGTCATCCGTCCGTCCGTCTGTCGTCCGTCATGAACTTTTTACTTCTCAATAACCAAGATGCCCAGGCTAATGATATTTGGCCAGCAGCATGCTGGGATGAAGGGCTACCAAGTTTGTTCAAACAAATGACTTAACTCATATTCAAGGTCAAAGGGGTCAATTGTCTTAAAAACTTTTAAACGACTTCTTCTGTATAACCAAAAGGTCCAGGATGATGATATTTGGCCAAAGGGATGTTGGCATGAAGGGCTACGAAGTTAGTTCAAATAAATGACCTTCGTCCATACTCAAGGTCACAGGGGTCAACTGTCTTGAAAACCTTTAAACAACTTCTACCGTATAACCAAAAGGTCCAGGGTGAATATATTTGGCCAGAAGGTTGTTGGTATGAAGGGCTACCAAGTCTGTTCAAACAAATGACCTTCACTCATATTAAAGGTCACAGGGGTATATTGTCTAAAAAACCATTAATCAACTTCTATTGTATAACAAAAAGGTCCAGGGTGATGATATTTGGCCAGAAGGATTTTGGCATGAAGGGCTACAAAGTTTGTTCAAATTAATGACTTTTGCCATATTCAAGTTCACAGGGGTCAAATGTGTTTTAATCGTTTTAACAGGTTCTTCTGACAATGACAAGACAATGATATTTTGTCTGTAGATTTGTTTTTAGGTTTAAATCTTTCAAATCCTTTTTTCTCGATACCATTGGAGGGATTTTATCCAAAGAAGACTATATCTTGTATAGAAAGTAAAGGGGGTGACCCCTTTTGGTGCAGGGGAGGAGGGGGGGGCGGGGGACTGAAAAGAGGAATTTGAGGTTTAAAATCCTTCTCTTTATGTACCATTAATGGGATTTTATGGAATAAGACGAATTTCCCATGGTTGCTTTATTGTCCAGGTGATCGATACAGACCCTCTGGGCCTCTTGTTTTGAATGACTTTTGAGTCATGACACTGATATTTTGCCTGTAGCTTTATTTAAGTCCACTTTATATTTTAAGGCTATAATTAAGTGAGATTAATACCAGATGAACGATGCAGGTCCATTCAGCCTCTTGTTAATGTCTTCAATGTTTCCTTTCAGTGCATAGCAGCAGAACTGCAGAATACAAAACTCCAGAAACAAGCCTTAGAGAATGATTTAGCAGAACTTCAGAGGGTAAAGGAATCGGAAGTTCAAGAGTACAGTCAGCAGTTGTCTGCACTAGAAGCAGAAATCACTTATGTTCAGGAGTTTCAAGTGGATAGGGAGTGTCTGGAGCGAAACAACCAAAATATGTCTCTCGACTTGGAGAAGGAGAAAGGCCGAGTAGCAGGTAGGTGTAGATAAATGGCTGGTCCAGTACTGCCAACTTTACTATTTTCAATCAACGAAATGCTGTCCAGGAAATCGGGAAGGGTTGGATGATCTGACCCTTAGTGTGCTGGTAGTATTCAAGCTTGCTATAATTTGCAGTTGACGGTCAAAGCAGTCACACTTTGTTCCCATTAGACTATACAATTCTTTCCATTGGCCGTGCAACACTTGCAACCCCAGTTTCTACCACCAGTTAACACTGAAAGATAATATCTGCTCTTTTCCACTAAATCTATATGTGTCGTACTTGCATGAAAAGCCAAACAACCTCACATATTTCCTTGTTGTTGGGTAATTCATCGACCAGAAGTCCAACAAAATGTTCAAATTGTTTTTTTGAAAATTGATGAAGAACTGTTTGCAAAATATGTTCTGAATTAAAAGATGCTTTTTAATGTTAATAACAACACCCAAATGACAAACATCCATCATGCTTCTAGTCCTGAACCGCTTAGTGGATTTTAACTTAATTTGATTTGGAGTATCCTCAGCCAAGGAGACTTATTTTTGAATTTTTAGCTCACCTGCCCGAAGGGCAAGTGAGCTTATGCCATGGCGCAGCGTCCGTCGTCCGTCCGTCGTCCGTCCGTCAACTTTTGCTTTCAAACGCTACTTGTCCTGAACGGCCCAGTAGATTTTGACCAAATTTGGTCAGAAGCATCTTTTGGGAAAGGGGAACAAATTTTGTATAAATGGTGGGTGTGGCCCCCCTGGGGGCTGAGGGGCGGGGCCCAATAGGGAAAATATAGCAAATTCTTTTAAAATCCTTCTTCTTCTGTAGGAATGAAAATATTTGGTCCATATTTGGTGTGGATCATCCTTGGGTAAAGGGGAACCAATTTTGTATAAACGGTGGGTGTGGCCCCCTTTGGGGCTGAGGGGCGGGGCCCAATAGGGGAAATATAGCAAATTCTTTAAAATCCTTGTTCTTCTGTAGGAATGAAAGGATTTGTTCCACATTTGGTCTGAAGCATCCTTGGGTGAAGAGGAACCAATTTGTATAAACCGTGGGTCTGGCCCCCCAGGGGCCTTAGGGTTGGGCCAAATAGGGGAAGCATAGCAAATTATTCTTTAAAATCCTTCTTATTCTGTCGGAATGAAAGGATTTGGTCCATATTTGGTGTGGAGTATCCTTGGGTAAAGGGGAACAAATTTTGTATAAACAGTGGGTGTGGCGCCCCCTGGGACCTGAGGGGTGGACCGAATAGGGGAAATAAAGGTAAAACTTTTAAAATCCTTCTTCGACCATCGGGATTAAGGGATTTTATCCTAATTTGGTCTGGAGGATCCTATGGCCAAGGGGACTCAATTTTGTATAAGCAGTGGGTGTGGCCTCCAAGGGGGCAGAAGGACGGGGCCCAATATGGGAAATAGAGGTAAATCTTTAAAATCCTTCTTCTACCATAGGGATGAAGGGATTTCTTCCCAATTTTGTCTGGAGGATCTTGGGCAAAAGGGACTCAATTTTGTATAAACAGTGAGTGTGGCCCCCCTGGGGGCAGATTGGCAGGGCCCATTAGGGAAAATAACATAGCAAATTCTTCAAAAACCTTCTTCTTCCTTACGTATGACAGGATTTTGTCCAAATTTGGTATGAAGCATCCTTGGGTGAAGGGGAACCAATTTTGTATAAACGGTGTGTCTAACCCCCCTGGAAGCAGAGAGGCGGGGCCCAATTGGGGAATTATAGGTAAAACCTTTAAAATCCTCTAATCTACCATAGGGATTAAGGGATTTTATCCTAATTTAGTCTGGAGCATCCATGGGCCAAGGGGACTCAATTTTGTATAAGCAGTGGTTGTGGTCTCCCAGGGAGCAGAAGGGCGGGGCCCAGTGGGAGAAATAGAGGTAAAACCTTTAAAATCCTTCTCTGACCTTCGGGGTTAAGGGATTTTATCCTTATTTAGTCTGGAGCATCCTTGGGCCAAGGGGACTTTTTCTGTATAAACAGTGATTATGACCCCCCTAGGGGCATAGGGGTGGGGGGCTCTGTTTGAAGTTTGTTCTTGCTATTTCTCAAGTATTCGATGGATCTTTCTGAAATTTCATATGTACTTACAGCACCTACCATTGAGTGTTATATCTTTACTTCATACCAATTATTTTAAACACATTCAGGTGAGCGATCCAGGCCCTCTGGGCCTCTTGTTGTATAAATGATTGAGGATGTGGCCCCCCTGGGGACAGAGGGTTAAGTTAATCATTTAAAATTCTCCCTCTTCTGTACCAATGGAGTGATTGAACAAAATATAGTCTAGAAGATCATGGACCAAGAGGAATTCACTTTTGGGCCTAAAGGGGCAAATTGATCAATATCAAGCATATTTGGTTTGGAGAATTTTAAGATTCAAATTGTACCAGTTGAAAGGGCTGACCCCTACCTCTGAGGGGCGGGGCCAACAAAAACTGTTTTTCACTTGGATAAGATGGAGATCCCCACCCTCTAAGCATCAAAATATAAACACAATCATGATAAAAATATCGACTCTGGGGTCTGGCTCCACCCCTAGGGACTTGATTTTTCGTGCTTTAACTTTGAAATGGTTGAGATCCCAATCCCATAATCATATATACATGTGACGGGCATAAAGAGATAAAAACAGTCATTTTTAGCTCATCAGGTCTGATATGGTTATTTGTATACCATATATACCTGGATTATGTGCTTTGTATAAAAAATACAGTTTCAAATAATTTTGACTTTGTGTTGCCTAGCAACAGCCTTGTATTAAACCTATATCAAATCGCAAATAAAGCCTATTTTACAAATTATTATCCCACGCTTTCACCCAAACAGGGAATATTAATTTGGGTTTGTCTGTCTGTCTGTCTGTCACTTCATTTCCGTGCAATAACTACAGCAAATATTAACCGATTTTCTTAAAACTTAGTCATAGGGTTAAATGCCTTAAGGGCTCAGCCAAGTTCGATGACCACTTTCAGCGGACCCCATTTGGCAGAGTTATGGCCCCTTGAATAACGAAAAACATCATTTTCTGCCGCGCTTCATTTCCGTGTATTACCTTCAACAAATGTCAACCGATTTTCTTCAAACTTTGTCACAGGGTTAAATGCCTTAAGGGCTTAAGCAAGGACGAAGACCACTTTCAGCGGACCCCATTTGGCGGAGTTATGTCCCTTGAATAATGAAAAACGTCGTCATAAACCGTGCTTCATTTCAGTGCAATAACTAAAACAAATGTCAACCAATTTTCTTCAAACTTGGTCACAGGGTTAAAAATCCTTAAGGGCTCGGTAAATTTCGATGACCACTTTCATCGGACCCAATTTGGTAGAGTTATGCCCCCTTGAATAAAAACATAATTTTTTGCTGGGTTTTGTTTCTGTGCAATAACTACAACAAATGTTAACCGATTTTCTTCAAAATTTGTCACAGGATTAAATGCCTTAAGGGCTTAGCCACGTACGATGACCACTTTCAGCGAACCACATTTGGCGGAGTTATGTCCCCTTGAGTAATGAAAAACATCATTATCTGGTGCGTTTCTTTTCCATGAAATGACTACAACAAATGTTACCGAATTTTCTTCAAACTTAGTCACAGGGTTAAATGCCTTAATGGCCCGGCTAATTTCGATGACCAATTTCAGCGGGCCCCATTTTGCAGAGTTATGGCCCCTTGAATAACGAAAAACATAATTATCTGCTGGGTTCTGTTTCTGTGCAATAACTACAACAAATGTTAACCGATTTTCTTCAAACTGTGTCACAGGGTTAAATGCCTTAAGGGCTTGGCCAAGTATGACGACCACTTTCAGCGGACTTTATTTGGCGGAGTTATGGACCCTTGTATAACGAAAAACATCATTATCTGCCGTTTCTGTTCATTAACTCTCGCAAATATTATTTAATTGTCTTCAAACTTTGGGAGTAAAAGGGTTCAACGCATTAAGGGCTCGGCCATGTTTGACAACCACTTTAATATGACTCCATTTGGAAGAGTTATGGCCCCTTGATTAACAAAAAACATCATTATCTGCAGTTTCCGCTTTACAACTCTAGCAAATATTAGCAAAATTCCTTCAAACTTGATAACAAGGTTTGCGTTCCTCTGTCTTTCCACCTATCTCTGGCACTCTTTGGTTTTGCTGTGGTTATTGCTGTAGATATTGCTAAGATGTTTCAACCAAATTCCTTAAATATGTTAAAAACCTTTAAAACAACTTCTTCTCGATAACCGAGAGGCCTAGGGTGATGATATTTGGCCAGTAACATGCTTGGATGAAGGGCTACCAAGTTTGTTCAAACAAATGACCTTCACCCATTTTCTAGGTCACATGGGTCAAATTTGTTTAAAAATCTTTAAACAACTTCTTCTGAATACCCAAGAGGCATAGGGTGATGAATTTTGGCCAGCAACATGCTGTGATGAAGGGCTACAAAGTTTGTTCAAACAAATGACCTTCACTCGTTTTCAAGATCACAGGGGTCAAATTTGTTTAAAAAACTTTTAACAACTTCTTCTGAATACCCAAGAGGCATAGGGTGTTGAATTTTGGCCGGTATCATGCTGGGATGAAGGGCTACCACGTTTGTTTAAATAAATGACCTTGATTCATATTCAAGGTCACAGGGGTCAAATATGTTTAAAACCTTTTAACAACTTCTTCTGAATAAACGAGAGGCCTAGGGTGATGATATTTAGCCAGTAGTATGGTGGGATGAAGGGCTACCAGTTTTGTTCAAATAAATTGCCTTCATCCATTTTCAAGGTCACAGGGGTCAAATATGTTGAAATCTTTAAATAACTTCTTCTGAATAACCAAGAGGCATAGGGTGATGATATTTGGCCAGTAACATGGTGGGATGAAGGGCTACCAAGTTTGTTCAAATGAATGACCTTGACTTATATTCAAAGTCACAGATGACATATATGAATATTATTACTTTTTAACAGGTCACACAACATTCTATAAAAAAAATATCAATTCAGGCCGCAAGCGGCCTTTGTTAATTACTTTACCAACCATGAGAGGCTGTGGTACTGTCTTAAGTCTCACACACTGGAAAACCCAATGAAGGGAGATGAGTCCTGCGATGGGCTCTTTAGGGATTAAAACGCTACCACTGTGACAATTCTTTAATTATTTGATGGTGATCTCTACTACAGATTTGAATTGAACCTATATAGTACAATGTAAAACTCTGAGAACAAAATTTTGTTTCTTTAGGTTTGATGCTGACCAACACTGCATTAAAGGAGCACATCTCGCAGCTTGAAGATGCTCTGGCTGGGCGCGAGTCTGCACTCATTGACCTTCAGGCCCTGACCCGTGGGGAAGTTAAAGACCGAGAGATACGGGCAGCAGAACATGGCCGCTTGGTCCAGGAATTAGAAAAAAAACTAATGCAAGAGAAGGAATCACAAAGAGAGCTCAGGAAACAGGTAAAATTCAATCTATATACTGTCTCGTATCAGAAGGGGGCTCAAGACACTGGTAAAGTTAATCTCTATATACTGTCTCATAACAGAGGGGGGCTCAGGACACTGGTACAGTTAATCTCTATACTGTCTCATATCAGAAGGGGGCTCAGGATACTAATAAATTAAATCTCTATACTGTCTCGTATCAGATGGGGGCTCAGGACACTGGTAAATTCAATCTCTATATACTGTCTCATATCAGAAGGGGCTCAGGATACTAGTAAAGTTAATCTCTATACTATCTCGTATCAGAAGGGGGCTCAGGACACTGGTACAGGACACTGGTAAATTCAATCTCTATACTGTCTCATATCAGAAGGGGGCTCAGGACACTGGTAAAGTTAATCTCTATACTATCTCGTATCAGATGGGGGCTCAAGACACTGGTAAATTCAATCTCTATACTGTCTCGTATCAGAAGGGGGCTCAGGACACTGGTAAAGATAAACTCTATACTGTCTCGTATCAGATGTGGGCTCAGGACACTGGTAAAGTTAATCTCTATACTGTCTCATATCAAAAGGGGGCTCAGGACACTGGTAAAGTTAATCTCTATATATATACTGTCTCATCTCAGATGTGGGCTCAGGACACTGCTAAAGTCAATCTCTATACTGTCTCAAATGAATGACCTTCCCCCTTCAAATGAATGACCTTCCCCCATATTCAAGGTCATAGGGGTCAATTGTCTTTAAAACCTTTAAACAACATCTTTTGTATAACCAGAAGGTCCAGGGTGATGATATTTGGCCAGAAAAATAATGACATGGAGGGCTACCAAGTTTGTTCAAATGAATGACCTTCACTCATATTCAAGGCCACAGGGGTAATTGTCTTAAAAACCTTGAAACAACTTCTTCTGAATAACCAAAACGTCCAGGGTGATGATATTTGGTCAGAAGGATGTTAGGATAAAGGGCTACCAAGTTTGTTCAAAATGAATGATATTAGCCCATCTTCAATGTCACAGAGGTCAATTGTCTTAAAACCCTTGAAACAATTTCTTCTAAATAAACAACAGGACCAGGATGATGATATTTGGCTAGTAGCATGCAGCGATTAAGGGCTACTAAGTTTGTTCAAATAAGTGACCTTTGCGTGTATTCCAGGTCACAGAGGTCAAATATGTTGATTTTTTTAAATGACCTCGATGAATAACTAAATCATCCAGGGTGATTGCTTGTTCATTTGAATGACCTTGACACACTTTCAAGGTCACGTTTGGTCCATAGTGCATAAATCTTCTAAAAGTCATCTTCTCAATAGTGGGTGATATTTGGCAAGTTGCATTCTGGGATGAAGTGGTATAAAGTTTGTTCAACTTAATGTCCATGTTTGACTTTCAAGGTCACAGGGGTCAATGTGTTAAAATCGTTTAGCAGGTTCTTCTGAATGACGTAAAGTCAAGACACTGATATTTTACCTTAAGCTTTATTTAAGTCCACTTTTAAGGTTACAATTGTGAGATTAATACCAGGTGTGTGATGCAGGCCCATTGGGCCTCTGGTTCACAGATCATTCTAATGCTGCTAATGTTGATTGAGGAAGCTTTGTTGACACTGCATGTTTACTGTAATGTTGATTGAGGAAGCTTTGTTGACACTGCATGTTTACTGTAATGTTGATTGAGGAAGCTTTGTTGACACTGCATGTTTACTGTAATGTTGATTGAGGAAGCTTTGTTGACACTGCATGTTTACTGTAATGTTGATTGAGGAAGCTTTGTTGACACTGCATGTTTACTGTAATGTTGATTGAGGAAGCTTTGTTGACACTGCATGTTTACTGTAATGTTGATTGAGGAAGCTTTGTTGACACTGCATGTTTACTGTAATGTTGATTGAGGAAGCTTTGTTGACACTGCATGTTTACTGTAATGTTGATTGAGGAAGCTTTGTTGACACTGCATGTTTACTGAAATGTTGATGCATTTCAGAATGGCAATTTTAAACAAACTAACATTGGCAGAAAAGTTTGATTCAAAAGCATTTGTCAATTTGAAAATGATATATTTTGTAACTCTGTAACAACTTGAAATGTATTTATAATTTGCTTCTGCAATACAAATCATATACATGCTATTTACTATTGTGCCTAATTCAGTGACATAATTATTAGCTCACCTGCCATGGTGCAGCTTCCGTCATCCGTCCGTTCGTCCGTCATCCGTCTGGCAGGCGTCAACTTTTTAGGTTACCTGACCATAGGTCATGGTAACCTATTGTGATAGCCTTTTGTCCGTTGTCGTGCGTTCACTTTTCCTTGTGAACAAGATAACTTGAGTAAATTTTAACTGTTTAAAAAAACTTTGTATGCAGCCATATTAATAAGATCTCGGACGAGTTCGAAAATAGAAATTATTCGACAGTAACTTACAGAGTTATTGCCCTTTGTAATATTTTTATTATTGGACCTTGTGAACACGAGAACTTGAGTAAATGTTAACTGAGTTTGATGAAACTTTGTATGCAGCCATATATCAATAAGATCCCGGACGAGTTCGAAAATGGGAATTATTCGACCGTAACTTACAGAGTTATTGCCCTTTGTAATATTATTATTGGACCTTGTGAACACGATAACTTGAGTAAATGTTAACCAAGTTTGATGAAACTTTGTATGCAGCCATATATCAAAAAGATCTGGGATGAGTGTGAAAATGGGAATTATTGAACAGTAACTTACAGAGTTATTGCCCTTTGTAATAATATTATTATTGGACCTTGTGAACACGAGAACTTGAGTAAATGTTAACCGAGTTTGATGAAACTTTGTATGCAGCCATATATCAATAAGTTCCCGGACGAGTTTGATGAAACTTTGTATGCAGCCAATTATATCAATAAGTTCCCGGACAAGTTGGAAAATGGGAATTATTGGACAGTAACTTACAGAGTTATTGATTGCCCTTTGTAATAATATTATTATTGGACCTTGTGAACACAATAACTTGAGTAAATGTTAACCGAGTTTAATGAAACTTTGTATGCAGCCATATATCAATAAGATCTCGGATGAGTTCGAAAATAGAAATTATTCGACAGTAACTTACAGAGTTATTGCCCTTTGTAATATTTTTATTATTGGACCTTGTGAACAGGAGAACTTGAGTAAATGTTAACCAAGTTTGATGAAACTTTGTATGCAGCCATATATCAAAAAGATCTCGGACGAGTTTGAAAATGGGAATTATTGGACAGTAACTTACAGAGTTATTGCCCTTTGTAATATTATTATTGGACCTTGTGAACACGAGAACTTGAGTAAATGTTAACCGAGTTTGATGAAACTTTGTATGCAGCCATATATCAATAAGTTCCCGGACAAGTTGGAAAATGGGAATTATTGGACAGTAACTTACAGAGTTATTGATTGCCCTTTGTAATGATATTATTATTGGACCTTGTGAACACAATAACTTGACTAAATGTTAACGGAGTTTGATGAAACTTTGTATGCAGCCATATGTCAATAAGACAATATAATGTATAAGACGAAAAGTATGTATTGGCCCCTGGATGACAGTACTAATTTGAATCAGATGTCAGGTGATCGCTAAGGCCCATGGGCCTCTTGTAACTTTAAACAACTTCTTTTCAGTAACCAAAAGGCCTAGGATGATGATATTTGGCCAGTAGCATTCTGGAATCAAGGGCTACCAAGTTTGTTCAAATGAATGACCTTCATCTATTTTCAAGGTCACAGGGGTCAATATATGTTTAAATCTTTAAATGACTTGTACTGTATAACCAAAAGGTCCAGGGTAATGCTATTTTGCCAGAAGCATGCTTGGTTGGACGACTATAAACTCTGTTCAACCTTATGTCCTTGTTCGACATTCAAGGTCACAGGCATCATATGTTTAAATCTTTTAATAGGTTCTTATGAATCAAACACTGATATTCTGCCTGTTGCTGTATTTTAGTCCACTTTTAAGATAACAAGTGTGAGATTAATGCCAGGTGAGCGATGCAGGCCCATTGGGCCTCTTGTTTGTAGAACTTTGGTGGTTTTTTTTTTGCATCTCGTTAGCTAACTTGTTTATGTTCAGAGACAAAAGTTTATATCTATGTGTAAGAGAGAGACAAAATTAGGAAGGGGGCTTCATTGCAGGCACACATGACCCTGTTTCCAGTAGTTAATTGCATTGACACACATTTGATTTACAGTCCAATTCTGACATAGTAAGGGATATAATAACTCTAATTCAATCACAGTCTAAACTTATTGAAGCATATTTCCTTCAGATGTTGAGTCAGGTTGAAACTTTGCAATTCTTAATTTTCAGATTGGCACCAAAATTTCAGAAAATAAGAAACTGAAGCGCCACCTGGACTCCGTGAAGGTAGACAGAGATAGTATACTACAGGACTTTGACCACAGGTCGAATGAGTTAAAAAATCTTTGCAGTGAGCTGGACAACAGCAAGCAGCTACAAGATGTTCAGAATAGTCAGATAGGTACACTGACTGCAGAGAACAAATCACTTGCCCATCAGCTGGAAAGGGTGAAGCAGGAACTGACTGACAACCTCACACGTGAACCCATCATACAGGAACAGATGAGTGTGAGAAGATTAACTGTATTCTTATGTATATTTGTGGTAACATCCTCTCTGTCTTACTGTCCATCGTGATATATCCCTTGTGTTCTCTCCATCTTACTGTACATTCCTTGTGTCCTCTCCATCTTACTGTCCATCCCTCGTGTCCTCTCCGTCTTACTGTCCATCCCTCGTGTCCTCTCCGTCTTACTGTCGTTCCCTTGTGTCCTCTCTGTCTTACTGTCGTTCCCTCGTGTCATCTCTGTCTTACTGTCCATCCTTCATGTTCTCTTCCTCTAACTGTCCATCCCTCGTGTTCTCTCCGCCTTACTATCCGTCCCTCGTGTATTTTCTCTGTCTTACTGCCGTTCCCTTGTGTCCTCTCTGTCTTACTGCCCATCCTTTGTGTTCTCTCCCTCTTAATGTCCGTCCCTCGTGTCCTTTCCATCTTACTGTCCATCCCTCATGTTTTCTCTCTGTCTGACTGATCATCCCTCATGTCCTCCTTGTCTTCTTGTCCGTCCCTTGTGTCCTCTCCATCTTACTGTCCATCCCTCATGTCCTCCTTGTCTTCTTGTCCGTCCCTTGTGTCCTCTCCGTCTTACTGTCCGTCCTCATGTCATCTCAATCTCACTGTCAGTCCCTTGTGTATTCTCTCCGTCTTACTGTCGGGCCCTCGTGTCACCTCCATCTTACTGTCCATCCCTCATGTCCTCCTTGTCTTCTTGTCCGTCAATCTCATCATCTCAATCTCACTGTGAGTCCCTTGTGTCCTCTCCGTCTTACTGTGAGTCCCTCTTGTCCTCTCCATCTTACTGTCCATTACATGTGTCCTCTCTGTATTACTGTCCATCCCTCATGTCCTCCACATCTTACTCACTGTCCATCCCTCGTCTTCTCTCCATCTAACTGTCCATCCCTCGTCTTCTCTCCATCTAACTGTCCATCCCTCGTCTTCTCTCTGTCTTACTGTCCATCCCTTGTATCCTCCCCGTCTTCCTGTCCATTCCTCGTGTCCTCTCCATCTAACTGTCCATCCTTCATGTTCTCTCCATCTAAATGTCTGGCCCTCGTTGTCTTACTGTCCATCCCTTGTGTTCTCTCCGTCTTACTGTCCATCCCTCATGTTCTCTCCATCTTACTGTCCATCCCTCATGTTTTCTCTCTGTCTTACTGTCGTTCCCTTGTGTCCTCTGTCTTACTGTCCATCCTTTGTGTTCTCTCCCTCTTACTATCCGTCCCTCGTGTATTCTCTCTGTCTTACTGTCAGTCCCTCGTGTCCTCTCTTTCTTAGTGTCCGTCCCTCATGCCCTCTCAATCTTTCTGTCCATCCCTCATGTCCTCCTTGTCTTCCTGTCGAACCCTCGTGTCACCTCCATCTTACTGTCCATCCCTCATGTCCTCCTTGTCTTCCTGTCGAACCCTCGTGTCACCTCCATCTTACTGTCCATCCCTCATGTTTTCTCTCTGTCTTACTGTCGTTCCCTTGTGTCCTCTGTCTTCTCTGTCTTACTGTCCATCACATGTGACCTCTCTGTATTACTGTCCATCCCTCATGTCCTCCACATCTTACTCACTGTCCATCCCTCGTCTTCTCTCCATCTAACTGTCCATCCCTCGTCTTCTCCCTGTCTTACTGTCCATCCCTTGTATCCTCCCCTTGACCACTGTCCAGTTACCGTCTTCTCTCTGTCTTACTGTCCATCCCTTGTATCCTCCCCGTCCTACTGTCCATCCCTCGTCTTCTCTCTGTCTTACTGTCCATCACATGTGTCCTCTCTGTATTACTGTCCATCCCTCATGTCCTCCACATCTTACTCACTGTCCATCCCTCGTCTTCTCTCCATCTAACTGTCCATCCCTCGTCTTCTCTCTGTCTTACTGTCCATCCCTTGTATCCTCCCCGTCTTACTGTCCATCCCTCTTGTCCTCTCCATCTAACTGTCCATCCTTCATGTTCTCTCTGTCTTACTGTCAGGTAGCAGTGTACAGTAGAGGGTTGTGGCCATGGGTGATATTTTTGTTAAATGGCTAACCCCTGTATAATGATATATAAAAAAAAA
>NW_018407760.1:112436-158687 GCF_002113885.1 Mizuhopecten yessoensis | reverse complement strand
TGTACTAAAATTGGTATAAGCATGATGAAGTGGGCTATGTGAGCTTCACATTTGTAAAAAAGAAAGAAGATTTTTTTGGTTCGAGAATAAAATTTTGGCCATAATCCGAAAGGGTGCGTACACATGAAAAGCTAGCTTTACAGGAGGTAAAATTTTGACAACAGCACACGACGCAAAATTGCAAAAAATCAAGTTTTACAACTTTACTGGGACCCAGATAATTCTGCAACCAGGTAGGTAATCTTTAATTTCAGACAGATCTTGAAAAAAAAAATTACTAGTTGCGGGGGTCAAATTTTGGGTTGAAAATAGCAATTTTTGGCATTTTTTGGTAATTTTTGATGTGGTAACCATGGTTTACACACAAGTGACATACATAGAAAAAAGAGGTTTATACACTTCTCAGTACTTTATATGTATTGTAAATGTAATGCAGTTTACAAATATATATACATGTATACATGTGTTGTGTAGGGTAAATCCGCTGTGTTTACATTTCCTCGACATGTGCCTTGTTTATCAGAGTCGGGCCATTTCTACTGTATTCTGCTACCTCAGTCCCTCGTGTCCTCTCCATCTTAATGTCAATCCCCTGTCTTCTCTGTCGTACTTCCCATCCCTTGTGTCCTCCCCTTCTTACTGTCCATCCCTCGTGTCCTCTCCATCTTACTGTCCATCCTTTGTTTCCTCTGTCTTACCGTCCATCCATCATATCCTCTCCGTCTTAATGTCCATCCCTCGTGTTCTCTCCGTCTTACTGTTTGTCCCTCGTGTATTCTCTCTGTCTTACTGTCGTTCCCTTGTGTCCTCTGTCTTACTGTCCATCCTTTGTGTTCTCTCCCTCTTAATGTCCGTCCCTCGTGTCCTTTCCATCTTACTGTCCATCCCTCTTGTCCTCTCTGTCTTACTGATCATCACATGTGTCCTCTCTGTATTACTGTCCATCCCTCATCTTCTCTCCGTCTTACTGTCCGTCCCTCGTGTTTTCTCTCTGTCTTACTGTCCGTCCCTCATGTTTTCTCTCTGTCTTGCTGTGAGTCCCTCTTGTCCTCTCCATCTTACTGTCCATCACATGTGTCCTCTCTGTATTACTGTCCATCCCTCGTCTTCTCTCCATCTAACTGTCCATCCCTCGTCTTCTCTCTGTCTTACTGTCCATCCCTTGTATCCTCCCCGTCTTCCTGTCCATCCCTCGTGTCCTCTCCATCTAACTGTCCATCCATCATATTCTCTCTGTCTTAATGTCCATCCCTTGTGTCATCTGCATCAAACTGTCCATCCTTCGTCTTCTCTCTGTCTTAATGTCCATCCCTCATGTTCTCTCCATCTTACTGTTTGTCCCTCGTGTATTCTCTCTGTCTTACTGTCGTTCCCTTGTGTCCTCTGTCTTACTGACCATCCTTTGTGTTCTCTCCATCTTAATGTCCGTCCCTCGTGTCCTTTCCATCTTACTATCCGTCCCTCATGTTTTCTCTCTGTCTTACTGTCAGTCCCTCGTGTCCTCTCTTTCTTAGTGTCCGTCCCTCATGCCCTCTCAATCTTACTGTCCATCCCTCATGTCCTCCTTGTCTTCTTGTCCGTCAATCTCATCATCTCAATCTCACTGTGAGTCCCTTGTGTCCTCTCCGTCTTACTGTGAGTCCCTCTTGTCCTCTCCATCTTACTGTCCATCACATGTGTCCTCTCTGTATTACTGTCCATCCCTCATGTCCTCCACATCTTACTCACTGTCCATCCCTCGTCTTCTCTCCATCTAACTGTCCATCCCTCGTCTTCTCTCTGTCTTACTGTCCATCCCTTGTATCCTCCCCGTCTTCCTGTCCATCCCTCGTGTCCTCCATCTAACTGTCCATCCATCATATCCTCTCCGTCTTAATGTCCATCCCTTGTGTCATCTGCATCAAACTGTCCATCCTTCGTCTTCTCTCCATCTTACTGTCAGTCCCTCGTCTTCTCTTCATCTTACTCTTTATCCCTCGTCTTCTCTCTGTCTTACTTTCCATCCCTCTTTTCCTCTCCATCTAACTGTCCATCCTCCGTGTCCTCTCCGTCTTGCTGTCAATCCCTCGTGTCATCTACGTTTTGTTGTCCAACAAATATAGTGTTATCATAAGTTTTTTTTTTTTTTAATTTATTCCGTCTATGATGCCCTAGTTTGTTTCTCGCTGTTACCACATTTACTGTCAAGAAATAAAGCAATATTTGACCTACGTGGCTGTATTATGAACTTTTGATTATACTCTGCATTTCCTTTCTTCCTTCTTGTTGTCTTCAGATACCATAGCATTCAGTCACTTCACCAAAGAAAATATTACCACTAGGTGGCACTGCCACTTTCTTTTGATGTATTTTGTTCACAATCATAATGTATATGCAACGGGAATTAAACATTACTGACTCTTGAGATTCATATTGCCTTCTGTGATTTTAAGTTTTAAACATCGTTGCAGAGGTAGCTATTTTTGAGTCTCACTGAAGCTCGCAAATTATACTTGAGTTTAAACTCACTCTATTGAGTATTAAGATAAATCCTTCACTCATGGGATGTTTATAATGAATGTAAAAAGTAAACAATCTGCCTTATTTCCAGGCAGAGAAAATTTGAACTTTTTTTCAATTTTGACTTCAGAGTCTACAGTGGCAGTTAGAACAGAAGTGTCATGAGGTGGAGGCTCTCATGGGTCAAAGGTCATTTTCTGAACGGAGACAGAGCATGGAGATAGACGACCTACAAAAAACTGTACAGGTGAGAAGTTGTGGATTTAAGATAAGGTGATAAATTGTTATATAGCCTTCAATGATTAATATTGGAGCGGGACTGGAAAGGGTTGATCACCGATGACCAAGTAGCTCAATTGGTTAGAGAGTCGGTCTAGATTTTGGAGGGTCCCGGGTTCGAACCTCGTTCTGGCCGTGCATTTTTCCTCTCCTGTTCGATATCAACAGAGAACATGATCATTCTTTCAGGTACTTTAGAGGACTTTTGAGGGGGTTGATGTGTTGTTATATTGACCTGATATAGTGGTATTACCTGAGAAAAAGTCTGATCAATATCATACTTTCAGGTCCACATCAATTTTATATCAATCCAATGAGGTTTTAGGACATCCTTAACCTTTTCCTATTTGTAAATTTCCATTTTCTCTCTTGATTTATTCATGACATGGAAATGTCTTTGTGTGAATATATATATATATATATATATATACATTTTGTGAATGTGAATTTGTGAATTAAACAAATTTCTAGATTTCAGAAATAAGCTAAGTGGAATACATTTTAAGCCCACCATCATCATTCAGATGGTGGGCTATTTAAATCGCCTGTCGTCCCTGCTTCTTATAATATTTTTTCTGTCGTGAATAGATTTTTGTTAGCAAAACACCTGGATAATGATTTTTGGCCAGTAACATGCTAGGATAAAGGACTAGCAAGTTTGTTCAAATAAATGACCTTTATTTATATTCAAGGTCACAAGGGTCAAATATGTTAAAAAACTTTAAACAAATTCTTCTAAATAACCGAAAACTCTAGGATGATGCTATTTGGCCAGTAGCATGCTGTGATGACGGGCTACCAAGTTTGTTCAAATGAATGACCTTGACTTATATTCAAGGTCACAGGGGTCAAATATGTTTAAAATCTTTTAACAACTTCTTCTGAATAACCAAGAGGCATAGGGTGATGATGTTTGGTCAGTAACATGCTGGGATGAAGGGCTACAAAGTTTGTTCAAACAAATGACATTAACTTATATTCAAGGTCACAGGGGTCAAATATGTTTAAAATCTTTTAACAACTTCTTCTGAATAACCAAGAGGCCTAGGGTGATGATGTTTGACCGTAACATGCTGTGATAAAGGGCTACCAAGTTTGTTCAAATGAATGACCTTCACCCATATTCAAGGTCACAGGGGTCAAATATGTAGAAATCTTTAAACAACTTTTTCTGAATAACCAAAAGCTTCAAGGTGATGAAATGTTTCCAGTAGCATGTGGGGATGAAGGGCTACCAAGTTTGTTCAAATGAATGGCCTTCCTCCATATTCAAGGTCACAGGGGTCAATTGTCTTGAAAACCTTTTAACGACTTCTTCTGTATAACCAAAAGGTCCAGGGTGATGATATTTGTCCATAAGGATGTTGGAATGAAGGGCTTCCAAGTTTGTTAAAATGAATGACCTTCATCCATATCCAAGGTCACAGGGGTCAGTTGTCTTGAAAACCTATAAACGACTTCTTTTGTATAACCAAAAGGTCCAGGATAATGATATTTGTCCAGAAGGATGTTGACATGAAGGGCTACAAAGATTGTTCAAATTAATGACCTTTGCTCTTATTCAAGGTCACAGGGGTAAAATATGTTGATACTTTAAATGACTTCTTTTGAATAACTAAAGCATACAGGGCGATTACTTGTTAATGTGAATAAACTTGACACAATTTCATGGTCACATCTGGTCCATAGTACACAAATCTTTAAAAGTCATCTTCTCAATAACCAAAGGTATAAGGTGGTGATATTTGGCAAGTTGCATTCTGGGAGGAAGGGCTAGGAAGTTTGTTCAACTTAATGTCCATGTTCGACTTTCAAGCTTTATTTAAGGTAACAATTGTGAGATTAATATCAGGTGAGCGATGCAGGCCCATTGGGACTCTTGTTTTGGATTGAGTATGACAAAGTTTGTGAATGAAAATGAATTTGACCTACTTTCTAGGTCACAGGGGTCAATATGTCAAAAACATCAAACGGCTCCTGAATAATTGAAAGCCGACAAAGTTTACAATTTAACTGTTTGTAGTACAGTATAATATCTTAAGAGAATATTTTACTATGACTGCTTAAATATCAAGGTGAGCAATACAAGCCCTATGTGCCTTTTGTTCGGCTCTTGTTTATTATTTCAACATGGAAAATCTTTAGATGTAAATGTACAGTGGTGGCTTACTTTGTCCTTTGTGTAGGTGTGTGTGTGTGTGTGAGAGGGAGAAGGGTGAAGTTGTTTACATTCCCTTTCTGACTCAAAGGATATACAAAATTCAATGCTTGTAGAATCAGCAAGCTGAGTTGGAGAATCTAAGAGAGGAGTTAGCTGTTGTGAGACAGGAGAGGTCGGTGTCACAGACTGAGATGTCACAACTACGAGCCACGCTGAAGGCCTCCATACAGCATCACAAGGTATAGACTGTTAAGACACACTTCATATTTGTCATTTCAACTATCCAATATCAAAACCTGCAACTAGTAAAGAAATGTTTGAACTCATGTTAAGAATTGGGTGATATATATGGGGTTCACGTAGCATAGCTGATAGTACTCATCTATTAACCACATATGGTTGTACGTTTAGATCTCACAGCGATTGACTTTCGGAATTCCAGATGTGACGACACAACCTGGAAATATAATGGACTTTGCTACATCTGGTGGCAGTCACCATTACTGAAGATAAAAAAGAGGCAACTTTGTGCTAGCATATGTATCTAAATATTATGACCAACTCAAATAAAATTGTATCTTTACAAATAGCAAGACTCTTGAGCAATTTATAAAAGATGGTCCATATTACACATATCAAATTTTATTTTGAGACTGATCAGAAAATTGAGATGGCCACCAGACAGCCATCTTGAATGTTGACAGTTTAATTTTGTAAGCGCTATTTTATATGTAATGTTCTCCCTGTTAAAAATACGCCTGGCCCTAATGAGAATTATTTTCTCATTTATAGCACTTAATTCTTATTTTGTAAGAGTTACATTTTTTTTTGCATTTTACATAGAGTTGTCATTGTGGCAAATAACCTATGACATCACAAGGTTAAAGTTAATGTAGCAGATTCCTTGTTTAGGATTCCAACATGGGACTGGGTAATCTGTAAGGAAAATGAAGAGCAAAGATCCTCTTTTGTGTATCTAATGAAGATTCCTTTCATGGTGGGCACCAAGAGCCTTCTAGGATCCCTGCATATTTTATATACCATCCGATATTTAATCTAGTTTGACACAGAATGGTTGAGTTGTCAAAAAAATAAAAGCTTTGAGGTACTCGAATAGCAATCAATAATCAATGTATTAATGATCCAAACTCAAGTCAGAATCTGACTTTTTTTTCAGCTTAAGCAGTCAAATTAATTGTATCGATCGACTTTTCCGATCAGCTTTTCGATGGCTCTTTAATGTCTGTCGACTTAGCATGCTTGTCCTTTCCTATCAACTGCTGATCCAAGTCACTGCCGACAGTACTACCTACATGTACTGTCGGCTTTCATCTGTGATGTTCAATCAGCCGTTACCGATAACTATCAGTGGTGTCGCTGATCAGAGACATATTAAGTAGATTTTACTTAAAACAACCTGAATAACCAAAAGGCCTAGGGTGAGGATATTTGGCCAGAAGCATACTGGGATGAAGCACTACTAAGTGTTTTCGAATNAGGCCTAGGGTGTTGATATTTGGCCAGTAGTATGCTGGGATGAAGGGCTACCAAGTTTGTTCAAATGAATTACCTTCACCTATATTCAAGGTCACAGGGGGGTCAAATATGTTGAAATCTGTAAATAACTTCTTCTAAATAACCAAGAGTCCTAGGGTGTTGATATTTGGCCAGTAGTATGCTGGGATGAACACTACCAAGTTTGTTTAACTCAATGACCTTTTCCTATAGTCAAGGTCACATGGGTCAAATATGTTGAAATCTTTAAATAACTTCTGAATAACCAAAAGGCCCAGGATGATGATATTTGGCCATTAACATGCTGGGATGTTCATAGTTTGTTCAAATAAACGACCTTTGTCCATATTCAAGGTCACAGGAGTCAGATATGTTAAAATATTTAAACAACTTCTTCTGAATAACCAGAAGACTTTGGGTGATGATATTTGGCCAGTAGCAGCATGCTGGGATGAAGCGCTACCAGATTTGTTCAAATAAATGACCATCACCCATATTCAAGGTCATAGGGGTCAAATATGATAAAATCTCTGAATGACTTCTTCTGAATAACTAAAAAGGTCCAGGGTGATCGTTTGTTGACATATGAATGACCTTGAGACACTTTAAAGATCACATCTGGTTAATTGTGTATAAATCTTTAAAAGTCATCTTCTTAATAAGCAAAAGGTTTAGGGTGTGATATTTGGCTAGTTGCATACTGGGATGAAGGGCTATGAAGTTTGATAAAATAACATCAATATATATGGCACGATAGAAAAAATGTAAGAAGGTATCGTTAGAGAGCACTTCAGTTTTACAGATAACTGGATCATGAAATCTATTACCCACATGTATAATTGATAAATCCTGTCATTTACGTTCAAATTCTCTCTCTCCCTTTCCTAATATATTGATGTACTGTATAATTGTAAAGGTTTAAAAATGAAAATGACCCTGACCAACTTTCCAAGTCACAGGAGTATACTATGTAAAAGCTTCAAATGACTTCTTAAGAACAAAAAGGCATAGAATTGTGATATTTGGTTCGCACACTTTCCTGAATAGATCTCAACAAAGTTTGCTAATGAAATGAAAAGTCTTTAGAAGAATTCCAAGTCATGGTATTTAGGTGGGAGCTTCCTTAGATGGAGCCCAAAATCTTTTGAAAATGATAAAATGTATTCACATCTTTAAATGACTTTCTGTGTATAACCAATAAACACAGAGTGATGGTATAAGACAAGTGGCATAATAGAATCAAGGGCTACAAGTTGTGTTTAAATGAATGGCATATATCCTGATATTCAATGTCACTGGGGCATTGTAGCTCAAACCTCCATGTCCGTCTTCCGCTCATCAACTTTTCCTTTAAAACGCTAGTAGTCCTGAACAGCTTTATGCATTTTAACTAAATTTAGCTTTTGTATAAACGGAGGTTGTGGTCCCACTGGGTGCAGAGGGTCTGGGCCTGATAGGGAGATTTGAGGTTTAAATCTTCAAAAATCCTTCCCCTTCTGTACTATTGGAGGAATGTTATCCAAATTTGGCCTGGAGCATGTTGGGCAAAGGGGACTAATTTTGTATAAACGAAGGGTGTGGACCGTCTGGGTGCAGAAGGAGTTTAATTAAATCTCTAATATCCTTCAAAATTTGGCTTGGAGCATCCTTTGGCAAAGGGGAGTCAATTTTGTATAAATGGAAGGTATTGCCCCTCTGGGTGCAGAGGGGCGGTCCCAATAGAGAAAATTGAGGCAAATCGTTGAAATCCTTCTTCTGTGCCATTGAATGGATTTTAACCAAAATTCAAAGCATCCTATATGGGCAAGGGGCCTCAATTTTGTTTAAAAGGAGAGATAGTGCTCCCCATGGGAGGGGGGGGGGGGGCAGAGGGGTGAGGCCAAGTAGGGGGAATGTAGCAATACATAATTGAAATCCTTCTCCTTTTGTGTGATTTGAGCGATTTTAACAAAATTTTATTTAGAGCATCCTTTTGTATAAATGGAGGGTTGCTTTTAGGGGGCAGAGGCGTAGGGCCCAATGGGTAAATTAAGGTTAATGTTTAAAATCCATCCCAAACCATGGGGGCAGAAAAAAGGGATGAGGGTTTGTAGTTGCTGAGAGACTGAGCCAATATTTGGAAAAAGTATTTCATGTCATAGGAAAAGTGTTCTATGGTTCCTTTATTATCCAGGTGAGCATTACAGGTCCTCTGGATGTCTTGTTAATGATTCTTCTGAATAGCCAAGAGGCCTAGAGGGATACTATTCGACCAGTGTTTAAAGGAATGACCAAACTGGCCTACTTTCTAGATCACAGGGATCAAATGTGTTAAAATCCTCAAACAAATTCTTCTCGATAACCAAAAGATGATGTTTGCAATTAAGGGCTATCAATTATGTTTAACTGAATATCTTTGTTTGACTTTCATGGTCGCTGGGGTCAAATGTGTTTAAATCTTGTAACAGGTTGTTTTGAATATAACCAAGAAACATAGGTAGGATGTTGGTCCACTTCGAAGCTTAAACGTGTAAGAATAATAGCAGGTGAGCTAGGCAGGCTTATTGGGCCTCTTTTTATTGTTGCTGTCATGGAATAATTTTGCAAATAAAATAAATATGATCATTTTATGTATGAAATGTATAATTGTAATCATGTTATCATTGCTTGGGTTGTAGCTGACACAGAAGTTGAATGAAAATACAGCAGAAGATTATGGAGGAGGTTTGCGTGACACAGGCACACAGGTAGAAAGTCAGGATCTTCCCTTGATACCACCCCTGCCCTTTGACCTTGACATCGTAGAAAAGTTGCTACAGGATTCCACAGTTAAGGCTCTGGAAAGCAAGTAAGTGGTCATCAATAGTTGTGCACTGAATAACTTACTATTATCAGTATTGAATATTGTCATAATCTACATTAGGAAAGCATGAAATCAAGATTTTGTATTTCTAGTTACAGGTTTTGATGAAATGTATAAGTTTGAAATATTTTGATAACAAACGTATATGTATGTACTACATTTAAACATGAATTTAAATATTTGAATAGTAAACATTGTGCTCGGTTTTAGAGTAGTAAAGTATTGCATTCATTTAAAAAGACAACAAGAGAATATCGAAATGTCATGAAAACCATAATTAGGGCCCCGTATCGGGAGTTATGGGTGCCCTATATATATAGTAATCATTGTCTGTCCGTCCACAAATTTTGTTCCTGGCTGATAACTTTGGTATTTATTGACCGATGTACATGAAACTTGGTCAAGATGTTCAGTTTACAAAAATACACATTAAGGTAAAAAGTCAAGGTAAAAGGTCAAGGTCATTAGGTTAAAAGGTCAAGGTCAAATTTTGCATCTTTTCACTGATGAACATTTTGTTATGGCATGATGAAGCAAAGTTGATCAGAATTAAACAAGGAGTCAACCTGACCAAATGTCAAGTTCATTGGGTCAAAGGTCAAGGTTAAATTTTGTATCTTTTCACTGGTGAACATTTTGGTATGACACTTTGAAGCAATGTTGCTCAGAATCAAACAAGGAATCAACGGATTAAAGGTCAAGGTCATCAGCTCAGAAGTCAAGGTCAACTTTTGTAGCTTTTCACTAATGTGCATTTTATGACATTATGAAGCAAAGTTGTTCGGAATTAAACAAAGAGACACACTGAGGTAAAAAGTTGAGGTCAAACATTAAGGTCATTTGATTCAAAGGTCAAGGTCAAATTTTGCATCTTTTCACTGATGAACATTTCGTTATGACATGATGAAGCAAAGTTGATCAGAATTAAACAAGGAGTCAACCTGACGAAATGTCAAGGTCATTTGGTCAAAGGTCAAGGTTAAATTTTGTATCTTTTCACTGGTGAACATTTTGGTATGACACTTTGAAGCAATGTTGCTCAGAATTAAACAAGGAGTCAATTGATCAAAGGTCAAGGAAACTTGGTCAGAGGTCAAGGTCAAATTTTGTTATGACATTATGCAGCAGTGTTGCTCAGAATTAAACAAGGAGTCATTTGACCAAAGGGCAAGGTCGCTGGGTCAAAGGTCAAGGTCAAATTTTGTATCTTGTCACTGAACGTCATCTCTGACTTTGACCCTGGCTCTTGATGGAGATCGAGGTATATATTGTGAAA
The DNA here is from genome assembly GCF_002113885.1 of Mizuhopecten yessoensis. Taxonomy (NCBI): domain Eukaryota; kingdom Metazoa; phylum Mollusca; class Bivalvia; order Pectinida; family Pectinidae; genus Mizuhopecten; species Mizuhopecten yessoensis. The sequence goes on along the minus strand of NW_018407760.1, from coordinate 148,115 downwards.
TAAAACAAATCAAAGCTAACAAATGAGTATTGCACCGGTATTTACATTTCTGTTGGCCAGCAAATATGGAGGTGGAAGGAAACAAGACTCACATCATAGTACATGTAAAATGTATATTGTGCTTCCTAGCGACTCTTTTTGAAGTCCAAATGTCAAAAGTCAAGCTCAGCTATATGGGCAGATTGCTTCTTGATGATTATGGGGGATATATTGCCACAAGATGGGGCCCTTACTGACCTGTCAGTGTTCTAGTTTGAACTGAAAATTGTTAAAATGTGTATGAATAAAGATTTACACACATACCTTTGAAACATAAAAGTAGAATAAGACCAGGTCCACAAGGGAAGGCATCTTCTGCATAATCGTCGACACATAATGTCAAATCTATGTAAAATCCAAGTAATGTCACTTCCTTGTTTCGACTTCCATTGACTTGCAACACAAATTTGACATTTAATTCAGTCAAATTGATTACTATACTCTATCAACAGGATCAGTTCATTGTTGTCATTCAGTTACAGTGTATGATTGATGTCATGAATTAACTTAACTCAGAGTTACACCAATTTTGAATTTCGACAAAGTTGGGGAGTATATAATATTCGCTATGTCTATAGGTGTGTTGGTCTGCCTTCTCAGTGCTGATAATGTGGATTCTGGAACACTGTTTCCTGAATGGGCATCAAACTTTGTACATCGTGTAGAGTGATTTGTCACATCCTAAAACAAGTCGCTGTGACCCCCAATTCCACCTTTGAATTAGTGTTACTCTACAGCATGTTTTAGCCATGGGGACCCCGCACTTTGAGATATATCTAAGTTTGATTGTTACATGGAATATTGCCGTATATTTCATACCCAGGAAACAGGAAATCAATGCTTTAAATGATTGAATAGCCAAAAAAAAAGAACCGTATCAACCATCAGTGTTGTTGTGTATGGGCATATTTTTCAGGATTGAAACTCTGTATTTATCGGCAAGTGATCGTATGCTACACCACGCTCATTTACCTTGCCAAATAATCACATGGCTGTCACATGACAATTCTATCTTTTCACCAACACAGCAAAAAAGGTAACCGAGGTTAATGAAAACAATCTATAGTTCCCAACTAGTATTGATTTCTATATTTAACAAACAGTACACTTATGTCAGGATGTATCTATTGTTAGAAAAGTATCTTGATACATAATACTACATTAAAGGCATCTATGTAATGGTAAAATTGTTTTGTTGCCACCAGAAGAAACTTGCAATATGGTTTTATAAAGTATCAAGAGCACCTAGATTCTGATAGCTTAGTTTTGGAAATGAAACAAAACCCAGAGTGAAGGAAATAGTTTTAGACTCACCTGCCCGAAGGGCAAGTAGCTAGCTAGGATGATGGGCAATCAATTTTGTTCAAATGAATGACCTTGACTTATATTCAAGGTCACAGGGCTCAGATATGTTTAAAAACCTTTTAACAACTTCTTCCCAGTTACTCAAAGGCCTAGGATGATGATATGTGGCCAGTAACATGCTGGGATAATGGGCTACTAAGTTTGTTCAAACGAATGACCTTGAAATATATTCAAAGTCACAGTGGTCAAATATGTTTGAATCCTTTAAACAACTTCTGAATAACCAAGAGGCCTAGGATAATGATATTTGGTCAGTAATTTGCTCGGATCAAGGGCTACCAAGTTTGTCCAAATGAATGACCTTTACATAAATTGAAGGTCACAGGGGTCAAATATGTTTAAAGCCTTTGAACTACTTCTACTGAATAACCAAAAGGCCTAGGATTATGATATTTAGCAAGTAACATGCTGGGATGAAGGGCTACCAAGTTTGTTCAAATAAATGAACTTGATTATATTCAAGGTCACAAGGGTCAAATATGTTCAAAATCTTAAAACAACTTCTTCTGCATAACCATAAGGTGTAGAATGTTGATATCTGTCAGTAGCATGCTGGGATTAAAGACTACCAAGTTTATTCAAATGAATGAACTTGATTATATTCTAGGTCACAGGGGGTAAAATTTGTTTACAACCTTGAAATGACTTCTTCTGAATGACCATGAGGCCCAAAATGTTGATATTTAGCCAGTAGCATGCTACGATGAAGGGCTATCAAGCTTTTTAGCTCACCTGGTCGGAAGGACCATGGTGAGCTTATGCCATATCGCAGCGTCCGTCGTCCGTCATCTGTCCGTCCGTCAACCTTTCTTTTAAAACGCTACTAGTCCTGAACGGCCAAGTAGATTTTGACTTAATTTGGTATAGAGCATCCTTGGGTGAAGGGAAACCAATTTTGTATAACCCGTGGGTCGGCCCCCCTGGGGGCCTGAGGGGCGGGGCCCAATAGGGGGAACATATAGCAAATTATTCTTTAAAATCCTTATTATACTATAGGAATGAAAGGATTTGTTCCATATTTGGTCTGAAGCATCCTTGGGACAAGGGGTCTCAATTTTGTATAAACCGTGGGTCTAGCCCCCCAGGGGCCTGAGGGGTGGGGACCAATAGGGGAAACATAGCAAATTATTCTTTAAAATCCTTCTTATACTGTAGGAATGAAAGGATTTGGTGTGTGGAGCATCCTTGGGTAAAGGGGAACCAATTTTGTATAAACGGTGGGTGTGGCCCCCCTGGGATCTAAGAGGTTGGGCCCAATTGGGGAAATAGATGTCTGGAGCATCCTTGGGCAAAAGGGACTCAATTTCGTAAAAGCAACGAAGGGAGGGGCCCAATAGGGGAAACATAGCAAATTCTTCAAATCCCTTCTTTTTCTGTACGAATGGCAGGATTTTGTCCAAAGAGATATGGCGGGTTGCTATGCCTATTTCCCCAAAGCTATGTTACGCTAGTGCGCTCATCCAACCGTGCACTGTTATGACGCGTCCTCAGGTATTTTTTATACAGGTAGCAATATCGGAATCCCATGTCTAAAAATAGATTATTGTAAACAGACCACATTTTTGGTATTTCGGCATTATTTGTTGATGTTTAAGCACTTGATATAATTACTTTTGCCAGTTGGATGGTAAAACAATTCATAAATTTCATCAAAAATAGTGTCTTACCTGTACTGTACATGTGTGCAGGGATTTGTTGACATTCTTCGATAGAAGTATTTCACACTAAATAGTAAAGAAATTATTACTCACAAAACTGATAAATCAATAAGTATGTTATAAAAATGTAAACAAAATCTTCCATCGATTTAAAAAAAACACCACCATTGCCTTATTAAGGAAAATGATCACATGCCTAAATATTTAAAAAAAAAAAAAACTGAAAGAGGATTCGAACCTGCACTGTTTATTTTCTAGTCGTAAGTAAACTGCGTTACACATTTGACTACATAGAACATATAGATATTGGCAATTACAAACTTATTTAACCCGGGAAACACCGGTCGCAGTTTAGAGAAACTTGTTCACCCCTGTTTTTCATTATTTTGAGCACTTTCCCAAAGGAGGACCACTTTTCCGTAAAACGATTTGTTTTTGCATATTACATCACGGTCACAAAAAGTTTATTCAAAAGTTGGTCCTCGGATGGGAAAGTGTTGAAAGTACTTTTTTAACTCCGCGAAACCCCATCACTTTCATAGATATAGTGTATATGGCTATATTTGCAGTATCATATTAGCAATACCTAATTTCTCAGCAGTTTAAAAATTCATATGCAATTGGTTTTGTATCTTTTGTATGCATTTTTGCTACACGAAATGTTGTACTCCTTATTTTTAGCTCACCTGGCACGAAGTGCCAAGTGAGCTTATGCCGTGGCGCGGCGTACGTCGTCCGGTGTCAATATTTTACTTTAAACGACTTCTTCTTAATAACTGAAAGGCCTAGGGTGTCGATATTTGGCCAGAAGCAAACTGGGATGAAGGGCTACAAAGTTTGTTAAAATTAATGACCTTCACCCATTTTCAAGGTCACAGGGGTCAAATATGTTAAAAACTTTAAACATCTTCTTCTTGATAACCAAACTGCCCAAGGAGATGATATTTGGCCAGTAGCATGCTTGGGTGAAGGGCTACCAAGTTTGTTCAAATGAATGACCTTCAATTATATTCAAGGTCACAGGGGTCAATTGTCTTAAAAAACCTTTAAACAACTTCTTCTGAATAACCAAAATGCCCAGGGTGATGATATTTGGCCAGTAGCATGCTGAGATGAAGGGCTACAAAATTTGTTCAAATTAATGACCTTCACCAATATTCAAGGTCACGGGGGTCAAATAAGTTAAAAACTTTAAACAACTTCTTCTGAGAAAACAAACTGCCCAGGGAGATGATATTTGGCCAGAAGCATGCTTGGGTGAAGGGCTACCAAGTTTGTTCAAATGAATGACCTTCAATTATATTCAAGGTCACAGGGGTCAATTGTCTGAAAAAACCTTTAAACAACTTCTTCTGAATAACCAAAATGCCCAGGGTGATGATATTTGGCCAGTAGCATGCTGAGATGAAGGGCTACAAAGTTTGTTCAAATGAATGATCTTCACCCATATTCAAGGTCACAGGGGTCAAATATGTTAAAAACTTAAAACAACTTCTCGATAACCAAACTGTCCAGGGTGGTGATATTTGGCCAGTAGGATGCTGAGATGAAGGGCTACAAAGTTTGTTCAAATGAATGACCTTCACCCATATTCAAGGTCACAGGGGTCAAATATGTTAAAAACTTGAAACAACTTCTTCTCAATAACCAAAATGCCCAGGGTGATGATATTTGGCCAGTAGCATGCTGAGATGAAGGGCTACCAAGTTTGTTTAAATGGATGACCTTGAATCATATTCAAGGTCACAAGGAGCAAATAGGTTCAAAATATTTAAACAACTTGTTCTGAATAACCAAAAGGCTCAGGATGTTGATATTTTTTTCATCCACACTCAATCCCATACTGACGGCAAGAGAATTAATTCTGGATTCAATGTCAGTGTCCGGTCCTGATTTTATAGTCATGACTTACATTTCCGTTAGGGCAGGGTTGCCAACCTCTAAGGAGTCCAGTGTTGGAGATCTCCCTCCACTGAGTTTTCTTAAGTGTGAGACTTTTGACGGCGTCGCGGCGTAACGTCTTTTTCAGGTGTTGAGATAACATTTACCTATCGATCAAACAAATCCTGGCTTTCATTGACTACTGTAATCTGCATAAAAACAAATCCTGGCTTTCATTGACTACTGTAATCTGCATAAAAACAAATCCTGGCTTTCATTGACTACTGTAATCTGCATAAAAACAAATCCTGGCTTTCATTGACTACTGTAATCTGCATAAAAACAAATCCTGGCTTTCATTGACTACTGTAATCTGCATAAAAACAAATCCTGGCTTTCATTGACTACTGTAATCTGCATAAAAACAAATCCTGGCTTTCATTGACTACTGTAATCTGCATAAAAACAAATCATTTTTTGCAGATATATATTAAATTTTTATTTATCACACCAACAACTTGACATCAGAAATGCAACACATTATAATCAACAGACTTTCTTGTAACGATTTCTTTCTTGGCTAGAACAGGTACCAGTCACTCTTATGGCATGGTGTGTCGTCCGTCGTCCAGTGTCAATATTTTACTTTAAACAACTTCTTCTTAATAACCACAAGGCCTAGGGTGATGATATTTGGCCAGAAGCAAACTGGGATGAAGGGCTACCAAGTTTGTTCAAATGAATGACCTTGACCCACTTTCAAGGTCACAGAGGTCAAATGTCTTAACATCTTTAAACAACTTCTTCTCAATAAACAAAAGGCCCAGGGTACTGATATTGGGCCTGTAGCACGCTGGGATGAAGGGCTACCAATTTTGTTCAAATGAATGATTTTGACCCACTTTCAAGGTGACAGGGGTCAAATGTCTTAACATCTTTAAACAACTTCTTCTCAATAAACAAAAGGCCCAGGGTACTGATATTGGGCCTGTAGCATGCTGGGATGAAGGGCTACCAATTTTGTTCAAATGAATGATTTTGACCCACTTTCAAGGTCACAGGGGTCAAATGTCTTAACATCTTTAAACAACTTCTTCTCAATAAACAAAAGGCCCAGGGTACTGATATTGGGCCTGTAGCATGCTGGGATGAAGGTCTACCAAGTTTGTTCAAATGAATGACCTTGACCCACTGTCAAGGTCACAGGGGTAAAATGTTGTAAAATCTTCAAACAACAACCAAAAGGCCCAGGGTACTGATATTGGGCCTGTAGCCTTCTGGGATGAAGGCCTACTAAGTTTGTTAAAATGAATGACATTAACCCACTTTCAAGGTCACTGGGGTCAGATGTCTTAAAATCTTCAAACGACTTTCCAATAACCAAAAGGCCCAGGGTACTGATATTGGGCCTGTAGCATGCTGGGATGAAGGACTGCCAATTTTGTTCAAATGAATGATCTTGACCCACTTTCAAGGTCACAGGGGTAAAATGTCTTAATATCTTCAAACGATTTCTCTTCAATAACCAAAACTCCCAGGGTACTGATATTGACCCTGTAGCATGCTTTGATGATGGACTGCCAAGTTAGTTCAAATGAATGACCTTGACCAATTTTCAAGGTCACAGGGGTCAAACGTCATAAAATCTTCAAACCACTTCTCAATAACCATATGTTTAAATCTTTTAATAGGTTCTTATGAATCAAACACTGCTGATATTCTGCCTGTAGCTGTATTTTAGTCCACTTTTAAGATTACAAGTGTGAAATTGATACCAGGTGAGCGATGCAGGCCCATTGGGCCTCTTGTTTGTTTTGCTGTCAATATTGCTAGTATGGCATGAGATGTTCCATGACCTGTCAAAAAAAAAAACAGTTCATATTAAAAGCAAGAAATTTACAATTGTAATAATATGAAAAGTTCATTAACATGAAAGATAAAAAAAAAAAGATAATTTGACCGTGAAAAATATTTTCCAATTATTTCTGGCTACTACAGTATCCAAAGCAACAAACAGACCCTGATCATTTACTTGTACCATGTCTGCAATATTCGATTCAATTTATTTGTTGCATGATTATGTATACCTACTTACTACGTCTATCCAACATGCCAAAGCACTTCATGAAACTCGTTTTTAGCTCACCTGGCCAAAAGGGCCAAGTGAGTTTATCCCATGCCGCAGCGTCCGTAGTCCGTCAATTTTTAGCTGACCTGGCACGAAGTGCCAAGTGAGCTTATGCCGTGGCGCGGCGTCCGTATCCGTCGTCCGTCCGTCAATATTTTACTTTAAATGACTTCTTCTTAATAACCATAAGGCCTAGGGTGATGATATTTGGCCAGAAGCAAACTGGGATGAAGGGCTACAAAGTTTGTTCAAATGAATGACCTTCACCCATTTTCAAGGTCACGGGGGTCAAATATGTTCAAAACTTTAAACATCTTCTCGATAACCAAACTGCCCAGGGAGACGATATTAGGCCAGTATCATGCTGAGATGAAGGGCTACAAAGTTTGTTCAGATTAATGACCTTCACCCATATTCAAGGTCACAGGGGTCAAATATGTTAAAAATTTTAAACAACTTCTTTTGAATAATCAAAATGCCCATGGTGATGATATTTGGTCAGTAGCATGCCGAGATAAAGGGCTAAAAAGTTTGTTAAAATGAATGACCTTCACCCATATTCAAGGTGACAGGGGTCAAATTTGTTAAAAACTTTAAACAACTTTTTCTGAATAACCAAAATGCCCAGGGTGATGATATTTAGTCAGTAGCATACTTGGATCAAGTGCTACCAAGTTTGTTTAAATGTATGACCTTGAATCATATTCAAGGTCACAAGGAGCAAATATGTTCAAAATATTTAAAGAACTTGTTCTGAATAACCAAAAGGCTCAGGATGTTGATATTTAGTCAGTAGCATGCTGCGATCAAGGACTACTATGTTTGTTAAAGTGAATGACTTTGACTTATATTCAAGGTCAAAGGGGTCAAATTTGTTCAAAATCTTTAAACGACCTCTTCTGAATAACCATATGGGTCCCAGGATGTTGATACTTTGCAAGTTGCATCCTGAGATGAAAGGCTATAAAATTTGTTCAACATAATGACTTTGTTCGACTTTCAATCACAGGGGTGAAATGTTTAAAAAAAAATTAACAGGGTCTTTTGAATGAATTTTAATCATCAATACTGATATTTTGCCTGTAGCTTTATTTTAGATCACTTTTAAGGTTACAAGTGTGAGATTTATACCAGGTGAGCGATGCAGGCCCATTGGGCCTCTTGTTTTCTTTTAAAACGCTACTTGTCCCGAACGGCTCAGAGGATTTTGACCAAATTTGGTCTGGAGCATCATTGGCCAAAGGGTTCTCAGTAATGTATAAACAGAGAGTGTGGCCCCTCTGGGGGTGGAGGGGCGGGGCCCAATAGGGAAAATAGAGCGGTTTTTTTCTCCTGCTATACAAGTGAAGGGATTTAAAGCAAATGCAGTCTGAAGCATGATTAGGGACAAAAGAATCAATATTGTATAAACTGAGGTGTGTGGGCCCCCTTCTAGGGGCAGATGGGTGGGGCCCATTAGAGGAAATAGAGGAAAACATCAGATCCTTCTCCTTTTGTATCGATGAAGGGATTTTGACCAAATTTGGTCTGGAGCATCCATAGCCATAGGGTTCTCAGTAATGTATAAACAGAGAGTATGGTCCCCCTAGGGGCAGAGGGGCAGGGCCAAATAGGGGGAAAATAGGTAAATCTTTAAAAATCTTCTTCTTCTCAACCAATAGAAGGATTTTGACCCAATTTGTCCTAGAGCATCTTTGGACAAAGGAGACTCAAGTTTGTATAAACGGAGGGTGTGGCCCTTCTGGAGGCGGAGGGGCGGGGCCCAATAGGGGAAACAGGATTTTTTATCCTGCTATGCAAGTGAAGGGATTTAAACCAAATGCAATCTGAAGCATGATTAGGGACAAAAGAATCAATTTTGTATAAACTGAGGTGTGTGGGCCCCCTTCTTTGGGGCAGATGGGGGGGGCCCATTAGGGGAAATAGAGGAAAACATCAAAGTTCCTTCTCCTTTTGTACCGATGAAGGGATTTTGACCAAATTTGGTCTGGAGCATCATTGGCCAAAGGGTTCTCAGTTTTGTATAAACGGAGGGTATGTTCCCCCTGGGAGTGGAGGGGCGGGGCCCAATAGGGGAAACAGAGTGTTTTTTTTCTCCTACTATACAAGTGAAGGGATTTAAACCAAATGCAATCTGAAGCATGATAAGGGACAAAAGAATCAATTTTGTATAAACTGAGGTGTGTGGGCCCCCTTCTTTGGGGCAGATGGGTGGGGCCCATTAGGGGAAATAGAGGAAAACATCAAAGATCCTTCTCCTTTTGTACCGATGAAGGGATTTTGACCAAATTTGGTCTGGAGCATCATTGGCCAAAGGGTTCTCAGTTTTGTATAAACGGAGGGTATGGTCCCCCTGGGAACGGAGGGGCGGGACCCAATAGGGGAAACAGAGGGGTTTTTTTCTCCTACTATACAAGTGAAGGGATTTAAACCAAATGCAATCTGAAGCATGATTAGGGACAAAAGAATCAATTTTGTATAAACTGAGTTGTGTGGGCCATCTTCTAGGGGCAGATGGATGGGGCCCATTAGGGGAAATAGAGGAAAACATCAAAGATCCTTCTCTTTTTGTACCGATGAAGGGATTTTTACCAAATTTGGTCTGGAGCATCATTGGCCAAGAGTTCTCAGTTTTGTATAAACGGTGGGTATGGTCCCCCTGGGGGCAGAGGGGCGAGGCCAAATTGGGGGAAAATAGGTTAATCTTTAAAAATCTTCTTCTTCTCAATCAATAGAAGGATTTTGACCAAATTTGTTCTAGAGTATCTTTGGACAAAGGAGCCTCAAACTGAGGTGTGTGGACCCCCTTCTTTGGGGCAGATGATTGGGGCCCATTAGGGGAAATAGAGGAAAACATTAAAGATCCTTCTTCTGTACCATTGAAGGGATTTTAACCTAACCAAACTTGTTCTAGAGAATCTTTTGCCAAAGGGAATTGAATATTTATTAATGGAAGATGTGCCCCCCCCCCCCCCTGAAATAGAGAAAAATATTTTCCCTCCTGTACAAATATACAAATGAAGGATTTAAACCAAATGTGGTCTGAAATATGCTTAGGGGAAATTGTTTTATTTGTATAAAAAGGGGCATGTGAGGCCCAATAGGGAAATTAGAGGAAAATTGGGACATAACATGGAAACTCATTTTCTTGTTGTCTTTCTACCAAAACAGATTTATATGTAGTTCTTCTTGCAACTTTGTTTCTTGTACTCCTTTGATAAACCTGAATGGTACTCAGCAGGTTATAAATTGAAAAATGAAATACCAGGTGAGCTATTAATTAAGGCCCCTTAAAGATTGAAAAGTGTTTAGTTTAGTTCTACATGTCTTTGGTGTGTTAACGTTACATCATATTTGCCACTTATAGTTATACTGCAAAAATAACTTTGAACTTTTCATCAGTCATTCGTCTGTTCGTGTTTCAAGAATCGTTTTCTCTTAATATTTGTGAAGACACGCCCCGACAACAATATTTCCCAATACACGACGACATTATTAGTAGAACTTTCTTTTCAGTGCGATAGGTACACTCAATATTAAGTTTATGAGTGTAAACAACTCACCTTACGATATTATTTACATTCGTTTCCACCGGATGTAAAGCGACACCTCGCGTCAGCTCACTTCCATAGCACAACATTGCAATATGAGTTGTTTCCCTTTGTACGGTCCAAGCTATAAATTGCAGATTTATGGCTTCGCTTGGGATGAAGGGAGGCTATTTTCGAATGCATGAGATTTACGGCTCACGGGCGTGAAACATGCTTCAGCGTGAGTGAGGACGTTTTTAGGGCGTTTTAGCATGAGGTTTTGTCTCACGCCATGAGAGTTGGCAACCCTGTTAGGATAAACCATGCATGTTTTCAGTTGTAATGAGTTAACAGCTCTTATGTAACTGTTTAATGTTTATATCAACTGTCATCACATACTAATTAGCAACTAGCCCCCACTGGATGTGGGATCACTGATTTAATTGCTTTACGGTTCACACATCGGTTAGCAAGTCATCAAGCCATGCGCTGCTTAACCGGCTGGCTGGGCCATTCACAACTTTCACACCTATGCTGCTAATTGGCCTGGCCTGTAATTAAATAGGTAAAGGTTATTGCATGGTTTTTGAGTAACAAGGGATTTATTACACCCGAGCAAAGCGAGGGTGTAATAAGTCCCGAGTGACGAGAAATCATGCAATAACTGGCTTACTGCATGCTTCCCAACTCGAACAAAACAGAAATTGAGTAAAAAATGTTCACCTGGACAATCTTTTTACCTACCCTACACTGCAGATAATTTACATGTACTTGTGTGAGTGAGTACTAATCAGAACCAGGTAAGTTTGTTTTTATTCTCAATAGCCCAGTCTGAGTGTATCCTTCATAATGGATACAAGTGTTTTTGGATTACTATCCACCTCCAGTGTCAGGGAAGGTAAGGAGTGTCTGTTCAACAATTAGAACAAAACACGGGAAACAACGTTGAATTTCTCACTAAATTTTCAGTTTAATTTTCAAGATGTGGCAAAGGTACAGGATATTGAAACCATTTTCATAATACAATGTAAGGGTTTATCAATCCCTAAGGAATTCCATTTCTTTCAATGAATGTTATATTTGAATGTACAATTTTGTATAAAGAAACAGCTCCTAAAGTTTATAAACTTTTCCAGGAAATGCTTATCCTCTCACGTGATAAGGAAATCAATAACGCTGCCAACTCAGTCGTTTTGTTTGTTTGTTTTTCAATCATGAAATTACCATTTTTAACTTTATTTTTGTTATTTTTCATATTTTAAATGTGTCAATTAAGTTTATCCTTTCCACTGTATTGACTTCATCGTTACCTTCTTATTGATTATCTCCCCTTTCTTACAGCATTTGTGACCACAGTCCACTGGGCACACCCCTTTTCATGGTCATGTAATCATGATTGGCCATGAAAGGGGATTATGTGTGCAGTGGACTGTGGTAGCAAGTGGTTTATTGCCCACAGTTTTCCATTGTGAGAGGTGGGAAGTATGCAGTAAGCTTGCGTGTGACTTCAGACCTCTTAGTGACCTACATGTAGGTCAGTGTGAATCCATGTAGCTATTGTTTATTCAATAAGATTGACCAAATTTCGTTTCTTTTCATGAGTCCGATTGAATTTCGTGAGGGTTTTTTTGGAAGCAATTTTCGTGAGTTTCACGCCAAAATCGTTAGATATGGCATGTATGCAGACGGGCGTATTATGCATCCGTTTGCGGTGCTCTTGTTGTACTCTTGTTGCTAAGTTTGTTGAGATCAGTAGGACCGTTCATTTGCACCACATTTCTAATGCAAAAGATGTTTGAAATAGGCCCCGTATTCCCACCAAAAAGTATGTTTTTGGTCTTTAATCTAGGAGCCAAATATTTCTTTTATGCAGGGTTTCCTGCAAGGGCGCATGCAAAAATAATGACATGATTATGTATCTTATTGCCTTATTAAAGGGGCTGGTCGAGGGAAAAAACTACAAAATAAATGGGTCTAAATGCATTCTCTGGCCTTCCAAAAGTTATACCACGGCAATATGATGGTTGAGTTCTACTTGCAATGTCCAGTTTTGACCACTGAAATCTCGGGGAAGCCCCGCGTAAATTTAGCGCAGATCTATTTATAGATGTCATGTGGCTGTTTGAAAGTATGTTTTTGGTCTCTAATCTAGGAGCCAAATATTTCTTTTATGGAGGGTTTCCTGCAAGGGCGCATGCAAAAATAATCACTAATTTATGTGGCTTCAAGTTGAGAATGATATGACATAATTATGTATCTTATTGCCTTAATTAATAAAGGGGCTGGTCGGGGAAAAATTACAAAATAAATGGATCTAAATGCGTTCTCTGGCCTTCCAAAATTTATACCACAGCAATATGATGGTCGAGTTCTACTTGCAATGTCCAGTTTTGACCACTGAAATCTCGGGGAAGCCCCGCATTAATTTGGCGCAGATCTATTTATATATGTCACGTGGCTGTTTCGAAAGTGAGGCAGTGAAGATAACAACAATATCACGCCGTCTATCAGCCATGTCGGACTCAACTAGCAGACAAGACAGCAATACTTTACGTAAATAATTGTTTTAAAAGGTCATGTATGATGCAGGTGTAGTATTCCTACCTATATGTTGTTATATATAACGGTATTGATACCTCATGCCTGTCATGACTTTTGCATGCATCTTTTTCTTTCGCCGCGATGTTTACATTTGGCCTTGTTGATGACGCGCATGTGGTAAAATCACATCACTGATCTGGGTCAATTGAGAGTTTTAGACTGTCAGGTGACGATTTAGGATTTCTAGAATATAATTATAATTTTTACTCTTAGGGAGTGAATTTCAGCAAAATTTGAATCAGGATATTTCATAAGAAGGTATTTTTAACATGTGTATGCCATTTTATGACATTTTTTCCCCGACCAGCCCCTTTAAGTCCCCCAAACAAAGTTTTTATTCCGATTCTAATTATTATTCTTTCTTTTTCCGCTTTCCGCCGTAAAGGATTCCGACACTTTTCTCAGAAACTATAAGTCAGATCTTCACCAAACTTCTGATAGCCTCTAGATGTGCAAACACTTTTTTGTTTTTCCGATTACCATTCAAGATGGCCGCCATGAATTTTTGAAATATTTGGGAATTTAAAATTTCTAAAGGTGTTCGCTAAAGATAGCCAATGTCACCTATCCTATTTTACATGTTTTATAGAAATTTTCCAATGCATTCCAAATTTGGCATGTAGGTATATGATAGTACTACGAACTCTGAACCATGACATCCGTTTTCTAAAAAATGGGTGCCATATACTGGTTACCGATTGGTCGAAACTCTGTTATTGTTCGATTTCAATCAAATTTAGTATGTATGTGTAATATGGCATTGCAAACTCAACTGGGACATTTGTTTTCTAATTTGACAAAATGGCCACCATATACTGGGTTCTGATTGGTTGAAATTTAGATATTGTTCGATGTTTGTGAAAATTAGTTTACAGGGGTATTAGGGGACTGCGAATTCAATCGCATAGGATATGTTGCCATATCAACCACATGGAGGCTTCTGATCGGTCGAAATTCAGATAGTGTTCGATTTTGATGACAATCGATATATAGGGGTATTAAAGGACTGCAAATTCAATTGCATACCTTCGTTGCCATAGCAACCACACAGAGGCCTCTAATTGGTCGTAATTTAGAAATTGTTGGATTTCACTCAAATTTAGTATGTAGGTGTATAAAGGCATTGCGATCATTTTCTGATGCATCTTTGCGACTATGGGGTAGATATTGTTCGATTTTAATAAAAATTAGTATATAGGAGTATTAGGGGACTGTGAATTCAACCGCATAGGTTTTGTTGCCATAGCAACCACACAGAGGCTTCTGATAGGTTGAATTTTATATATTGTTTGATTTTTATGAAAATTGGTATATAGGGGTATTAGGTTATTGCAAATTCAACTGCATAGGTTTCGTTGCCATACCAACAACATGGAGGCTTCAGATTGGTCGAAATTCAAATATTGTTTGATTTCACTCAAATTTAGTATGAAGGTGTTTCATGCCATTGTGCTCCTTTTCTGATGTGTCGACTATGGGGGCAGTTTGATCAACTTCTGTAATGGTCCCTCATTACAATTTAGTACTTGTTGTAATGCTAGTTTTATGTTTCAGGCCACTTGACAATCTTCAGACGTGTCTGAGTTCCCTGAGGTCCGAGATCACAGGTCTCCAGAAACAGATGGATGACCACATTAACACTATAGAAACATCTACTCAGTCCTGGAGGTATCATATCATACTGTAAAAGTGCAATTTTTAGTATGTAAAAGTGTCAATTTTGGCACAACTGTATAGCAGGTTACAAATGTATTTAATGACAGGCTTAAATTTCAGAAAAAATCATAGAAATCTAGTAATTGAATTTGTTTTAACAAACCTTCAACAGAACTATAAAATGTGTGATAGTATCTTTTTTCAAATGTTGTTGAAGCATATAAATCCATTAACAACCACATACTCACTATTTCCTGACAGCACTACGGTTAAGATGTTTGTTATCATGGCTCATTTTTAGCTCACCTCCCACCTGCATCAACTTTTCCTTTAAAACGGCCAGTAGTCCTGAACGGTTTAGTGGATTTTAACTCAATTTGGTCTGGAGCATCCTTGGGCCAAGGGGACCCAATTCCGTATAAACAGTGGGTGTGGCCCCCCTGGGGTCAGAGGGTTGGGGCCAAATAGGGGAAATGGGATGAAACCTTAAAAATCCTTCTTCTACCGTAGGGATTAAGGGATTTTATCCTTGTTTAGCCTGGAGCATCCTTTTGCCATTGGGATTCAATTTTGTATAAACTGTGGGTGTGGCCCCTCTGGGGTCAGAGGGGTGGGGCCCAATAGGGAAAGTAGAGGTAAAACCTTTAAAATTCTTCTTCTATGGTAGGGTTTAAGGGAATTTATCTTAATTTAGTCTCAAGCATTATTTGGCCAAGGGATCTCAATTTTGTATAAACGGTGGGTGTGGCCCCCTTGGGGTCAGAGGGTAGGGCCCAATAGGGTAAATAGAATTAAAACCTTTAAAATTCTTCTTCTATGGTAGGTATTAAGAGATTTTATCCTCATTTAGTTTGGAGCATCCTTGGGCCAAGGGGACTCAATTATGTATAAAAGGTAGGTGTGCCTCTGGGGGCAGAGGGGCAGGGCCTTATAGGGGATATAGAGGTAAACCCTTTAAAACCCTATCTTCTATCATAGGCATTAAGATATTTTATCCTAATTTGGTCTGCAGCATCCTTGGGCAAAAGAGAATCAATCTTGTATAAACAGTGAGTGTGGCCCCCTTTGGGGGCAGAGGGACTGGGCCCAATAGGGGAAACATAGCAAATTCTTCAAAATCCTTCTTCTTTAGCAATGAAATGATTTTGTCGAAACTTAAATCAAAGTACCCTTGGATAAAGTGGAAGCAACTTGAATAAATGGTGGGTCTGAACCCCCTGGGGCCTGAGGGATGGGGCCCAATATGGGTAATTTAGCAAATACTTTAAAGTTCTTTTTCTTCTGTAGGAATGGCAGGGTTTTGTCCATATTTGGTCTGAAGTATCCTTGGGTGAAGGGGTCTTAATTTTGTATAAACGGTTGTTCTAACCCCCCAGGGGCAGAGGGGTAGGGCTATTCAACTTCAACGAGGAAGGCCAGTAAAATGCATATTAGCAGTTCTTGTTATCACTATTTCAGAAAGTACTTGGGGGATCTTTTCCAAATTTCGTATGTAGGGCCCTCCTTGGTCATGAGTTGTGCATGTTTTAATTTTGAGACTGATCACATTATCAGCATGGCTGACTGGCGGCCATGTTGAATTTAACAGTGAACTTTTGAATGCTATTTCTCAGAAAGTACTTGATAGATTTTTCTCAAAGGATGATTGTCTATAAGGCCCTTTTTTGGGCCCCCTGTATATTCGGATTTTCACCTCCTATTGTATGACATGTGGAAAAAACTAAGGTAAAACTTTGACCGAAAGTGGGTTTCTGGGGGTACCAAAAGGATTAAGGTAAATCACAAATATAGTTTGCCGTTTTCAAAATGAGCTTAAAAACCAAAATAATACCATTTCTGGTTTTGAAAACATGTATAAATTAGACAAGCATATGTAACAGAATGAAAAATGACAGAAATTCAATCGTCACATAAAGATTGTTTATATAGGGTCTCTTTGTACTAATTTGACCTTGACCTTTCAGTTCAGTGGAGGACCAAGTAAAGGAGTTGCAAAGGATAGTGAAGACCATCAACGACACGAACATGATGACCAATAGTCAAGGGATGAACTCCCTG
The DNA here is from genome assembly GCF_002113885.1 of Mizuhopecten yessoensis. NCBI lineage: Eukaryota > Metazoa > Mollusca > Bivalvia > Pectinida > Pectinidae > Mizuhopecten > Mizuhopecten yessoensis. The sequence goes on along the minus strand of NW_018407760.1, from coordinate 131,199 downwards.
GCTGGGGCTGGAGTCATTGAAATCTAAACAGTCTTGTCATGGAAATAATATCTAAAGGGCAGCAGCTTTCTTACCCAAAACTCAGAGAAAAAGAGGAAGCAAAATAATGGTACTTGCATCTAAGAAGATTTGCATGTTCCTTTGATATCGGATAATGAAAATCCATCATCACAAAATCAAATGCATCACGGAATGTCATTGTACATGTAGTATTTCATGTGCTGATTTCTATGAAAAGCGGGGGATATTAATTTGGGCCCATCCGTCTCTCCGTCTGTCACGGTTCAGTTTCTGTGAATAACTACGCTAATGATGGTCTGATTTCAACATCATTTGGTGTGCACATACATATGAACATTTTGAAGACTGAGTAAGCTCATCAATGTGATCCTTGCATATTTATGAATAATTATGCACTCTGATTGGCTTCATTTTTTCCATGCAATAAGTGCGCTTATAATGGTCCTATTCAAACAAAATGTGGTGTGTACATACATATTAAGATGTTTAAGACTTCTTTCACTCGTCAATATGATCCGTGCATATTTATGATAATTAATTACACTTATACTTTCTAATTGGGGAAATGGTTTCTGTGCAATAACTATGCCTAATGACGGCCCTATTTCAACAAATTTTGGTGTGCACATACATATTAACATGTTTCAGGCTCCATTCGCTCGACAATGTTATTCCCAGAGTAGCAAAGCTCAGGATATCAATAAGTCAAATCTGTATATAAATTCTCCAATGAAAAGTTTCCATAGTGGCATGAGTGACCAATGAAATTTGGCTTATACATAAACCCCCTAGAACTATTCTAGGCTGTTACATTTCATACCATAGCTAGTCCTGACTTACTAGCCATTTTGAAACAAACTGTGGCCCAAAGGGCCATGTGAGCTTATGCCCATCGTCCGTCGTTTGTCCATCAACTTTTTCTTTTGAACAACTTCTTCTGAAGAACTGGAGGACCTAGGGTCATGATATTTGGCCTGTAGGTACCTGGGATGGAGTGCTATTAAGTTTCTTAATTAAAATGACCTTGACCTAGTTTCAAGGTCACAGGGATCAAATATGTTGAAAACTTCAAACAACAATATCCTATGAACCATTTCGACTCGAGTCATGATACTTGGGTATGTTATGTAGACCAGCAGTGCAAATCTTTTACTTAATTACAGTAATGAAGACAAAGGTCAACTTTAAGTTCTAGTCGGGGGTCAAATGTCAAAATGGGTTAAAAGCTTTAACAATCTTCTTCTCAAATTCCATAAGGCCTAGGGTCATGATATTTGGCCAGTAGGTACCTGGGATGGAGTGCTATTAATGTTCCTCATTGAAAAGACCTTAACCTAGTTTCAAGGTCACAGGGGTCAAATATGTTAAAAACTTTAAACAACAATATCCTAAGAACCATTTGGACTAGATATGATACTTGTGAGCTTATGCCGTGGTGCAGCGCCTGTCGTCCGTCCGTCCGCCCGACCAACTTTCATAGTCAAATGTCTTAAAATCTTCAAAAAACTTCTACTCAATAACCAAAAGGCCTAGACAACTGATATTGGGACTGTAGCATGATGGGATGAAGGGCTACCAAGTTTGTTCAAATGAATGACCTTGACCCACTTTCAACCCTCCTTGTTCGACATTCAAGGTCAAAGGAGTCAAATATGTTTAAAACTTTAAACAACTTCTTCTGAATAACCAATGGGACCCAGGCTGATACTATTTGGCCAGTAGCATGCTTGGATGAAGAGCTACAAAGTTTGTTAAAATGAATGACCTTTGCCCATTTCTAAGGTCACACGGGTCAAATATGTTTAAACTATTAAACAGCTTCCTCTAAATAACCAAGATGCCCAGGCTGAAGATATTTGGGCAGTAGCATGCTGGGATGAAGGTCTACAAAGTTTGTTCAAATGAATGACCTCACTCACATTCAAGGTCACATGGGTCAAATATGTTAAAATCTTTAAACAACTTCTTCTGAATAACCAAAAATGCCCAGGGTGATATTTGGCCAGTAGTATGCTGGGATGAAGGGCTACGAAGTTTGATAAATGAATGTCCTTGGCCCATATTCATGGTCAAAGGGTTATTTGTCTTAAAAAACACTTATATACAACTGCTGAATAACCTAAGGTACCAGGGTGATTGGTTGTTCATGGGAATGACCTTGACATACTTTCAAGGTCACATCTAGTCAACAGTGCATAAATCTTTAAAAGTCACCTCAATAAACAAAAGGTATAGGGCCAATAGGGTGATGTTTGACAAGTTGCATTCTGTGAGGAAGGGTATAGAGTTTGTTCAATTTAATGTCCATGTTTGACTTTCAAGGTCACAGGGGTAAATATGTTTTGATCATTAAACAGATTCTTTCGAATGACTTAAGTCAAGACACTGATATTTTGTCTGTAGCTTTATTTTAGCCCACTCTTAAGGTTACAATTGTGAGATTAATACCAGGTGAGCGATGTAAGCCCATTGGGACTCTTGTTTATTAATGTCGCTTTTAGTGGGTGTGACACGTCAACAATGAATCAACCAATCAAATTCAGGTTTTAGCGTCAAATATTGCTATATTGCATGTAGGCAACGAAAGTGAAATTTAAAGTTTTGATTCACAGGTCCTTGTGTATTGATGTTATGATTTTTCAAGCATTTTCAAGGAGAGTATGAGGCATTGAAGTAGTCCGCAGTGTAATCAGATTTCTTTCGTTCCATTATAATAAAAATGTCATTAGCAAGTTAGAACTTGATTTGTTGCATGTTATCTCACTAAAAAATGTTTGTTACATTTGTTGATGCTGTTAGTCTGTGCTACTATAGAGTGATCCTTTTCTATCTGCAACATGAGAGATCATATGCATTCATTCGTCCGTCCGTCCGTCCGTCCGTCAACTTTTCCTTTAAACAACTTCTTCTCAGGAACGGACAGGCCTATAGTCATGATATTTGGCTGAAAGCTTTGTTGGTAGGAGCCCAACAAAGTTTGAGAACGAAAATGACCTTGACCTTCTTTCAAGGTCACAGGGGTCAAATGTGTCAAACACTTCAAACGACTTCTTCTAAAGAACTAAAAGGTATAGAATCTTTATATTTGGCTGGTAGCTGCCTGGGATAGACAACAACAAAATTTGAGAATGAAAATGACCTTGACCTACTTTTAAGGTCACAGGAGTCGGATATGTCTAACGCTTAAAACAACTTCTTCTGAAGAACAGAAAGGTATAGAATCTTAATATTTGACTGGAGGTTACCTGGGATAGAACCGAACAAAGCTTGTGAATGAAAATGACCTTGACCTACTTTCAAGATCACAGCGTTCAAATATGTCAAACGGTTCAAACGACTTTTTCTGAAGAATTAAAAGGTATAGAATCTTCATACTTGGCTGGTGCATAATGGGATACAGCCCTACAAAGTTTGAGAATGAAAATGACTTCAACATACTTTAAAAGTCACAGGGGTCCAATATGTTTCACTTCGAACGACTTCCAAAGAACGTAAAGGTATAGAATGACCTCGACCTACTTTCAGGGTCACATCAATCAACCTACTTTAGAGGTCACAGAGGTCAACAACATTTTAAAGGATTTGTTCTTAAGAACTAAAAGGAATGCATTCATAATATTTGGCTGGTAGCTTTTTGGAATAGAGATAACCAATTTGAGAAGGAAAATGGCATTGACCTACTGACAAGGTCACAGGGAAAAATATGTCAAACAACTTCTGAAGAAGAATAAAAAAGTATAGAATTTTATAATAATATTTGGCTGGTAGTTTCAACAGATGGAGCCGACAAAGTTTGCGAGGGAAAAATTTGTAGTGCAATATAATATTTAATGAGAAAATTTTGCTATGACTGCTTAGATATTCAGGTGAGCGATACAGGCCCTCTGGGCCTTTTTTATGCACTAGACTTGTTTCCCCTCAAGAACCTGTTTTTAACATAAACCTTGACCTGTATAGTGAGAAAACAATTTAACACTGAATTCATACATACTTTTTAATGGACAATTGCTGCCTTATAGACATTATCTCAAACTTTTCCATGTGTTTTTACCTGCCATTATCTCAAACTTTTCCATGTGTTTTTACCTGCCATTATCTCAAACTTTTCCATGTGTTTTTACCTGCCATCATCTCAAACTTTTCTATGTGTTTTTTCCTGCCATTGTATTTTTTTCCTTTGATCTTGGCGAGTTCATTGCAATCTATATTATTGATGAACCACGTAAACTGTTGTGTGTCAGGGAAAACACACTGGTAATGTTTATGATTTTTAGCCCACCATCATCAGATTGTGGGTTGATCAAATTGTCCATCGTCCTTGGTCTGTCGTCAGTCCATCCATCTTTAAACAACTCTTGTCATCATTATTTCTTAAGAAGTAGAGATCGATTTTTCAAATTTCATGTGCATGTTTCACTTTAGGACTGATCAGTAAAACAAGATGGAAGCATGACTGAGGCAGCCATCAGGGTTTTGACAGTTCACGTTTGTTAAGAAGTACTTGAAAGATCTTTCTAAAATTTCATATGCAGGTCCCCCTTGGTCATTAGTTATGCATATTCTGTTTTGAGACTGATTAAAAAATCAAGATGGCCACCAGCTAGGCAGCTATCTTGGATTTTGAGAGTTCAAGCTTGTTTTTCGAAAATTTCTTAAAGGGGCTATTTCGTCAAATGACAACTTAAAAATCAAGTCGATACTGAAAATACATATCTCCTAACAAAAGTTCACGTAGTTGATAATGACAGTAGCTGAAGCCAAAGTCCAGTGTGCACGTGGTCAGTTTTATATTTTGGGAAAGCCGTTGATAAAAATATAAAGTGTCGACCATCTTGATTTTGTGATCAGTCTGAAATGATATGCATATCTAGGGACCATCGGGAACCTTTATGTGAAATTTGAGAATTGTTTAAGGACAGACGGACCACGGACGCAGGGTGATTTGAATAGCCCACCATCTGATGATGGTGCAGGGCTGGAAAAGAAGGGAAAAGATCTAACTGGCATAGAACTAATGAAGATCTGATGATGGTTTATGCCAAGATCTCTCTGGGATCTTCTGTTTTAATTGTTTTATTGTAATGTTGCTAATGAATGCTGGTGTATTTTGTTTGTTTTGGGGTTGTTTTTAATAGAATTGAAAGATTTCAATATTTTCATGTGCCGATACATATTATTGTCAAATGTGTTCAGTATTGTTTGCTTCCTATAATATGCTACCTACTGTAACTCTGTTTGATGTGCTGATGAAATAGATAAATGTTCATTTATTTGTATTTTGGTTGTCCATATGTAACCATATAAGTGGGAAATATAAAGTCATATCATATCATTAGAATTTTAATATTTAATATTGTCAACTTTTTCAACACAGAAACCTTGATTATTTTTTGATGAGAAAGGAGTGTTAAGTAGTTAAATCATCAGTAAATGAATAAGATCTGGAATGAACCAAAGACTCAGGGTGTTATGTCATTTTTGGCCTCATAGATGTTAAAAATTTAACTTGAATTTATTTACCAATAAACATCATATTGGTTAATTGGGCAATCTTTCCTGGATCGTCCGTCGTCGTCCGTTGTCAACTTTTTCTTTAAAACCTATCTCCTACTTAACACCAGTGAGGATTTCAACCAAATTTAGTCTGAAGCATCACTAGGGGAGGGCAATCATTTCTTAAATAAATGACGTTGGTTCGACCCTTGAGGCCATGGGGGGCGGGGCCCTGATGGGGAACTTACCTAAATTTGCTTTAAAATGCATCTCCTGCTAAACACCAATAAGGATTTCAACCAAATTTAGTCTGAAGCATCAATAGGGATGGGCAATCATTTCTTAAATCAATGTGGTTGGTTCGACTCCTGAGGCCAGGGGGGCTGGGCCCTGAAGGGGCACTTAGCTAAATTTGCTTTAAAACGCATCTCCTGTTTAACGCCAGAGAGGATTTCAACCAAATTTAGACTTAAGCATCACTAGGGGAGGGCAATCATTTCTTAAATAAATAAGGTTGGTTCGACCCCTGAGGCTAGGGGGGGCGGGGCCCTGAAGTGGAACATAGCTAAATTTGCTTTAAAATGCATCTTCTAAACGCCAGAGAGGATTTCAACCAAATTCAGTCTGAAGCATCAGTAAGGGATAGCAAGCATTTCTTAAATAAATGACGTTGGTTCGACCAGTGAGGCTAGGGTGGTAGGGCCCTGAAGGGGAACATAGCTGAATTTGCTTTAAAATGCATCTCCTCCTAAACGCCAGAGAGGATTTCAACCAAATTCAGTCTAAAGCATCAGTAAGTGAGTGCAATCATTTATTAAATAAATAAGGTTGGTTCGACCCCTGAGGCTAGGGGTGGTGGGGCCCTGAAGAGGAACATAGCTAAATTTGCTTTAAAATGCATCTCCTCCTAAATGCCAGAGAGGATTTCAACCAAATTCAGTCTGAAGCATCAGTAAGGGAGTGCAATCATTTCTGAAATAAATAAGGTTGGTTCGACCCCTGTGGCTAGGGGTGGTGGGGCCCTGAAGAGGAACATAGCTAAATTTGCTTTAAAATGCATCTCCTCCTAAACGCCAGAGAGGATTTCAACCAATTTAAGTCTGAAGCATCAGTAAGGGAGTGCAATCATTTCTGAAATAAATGAGGTTGGTTCGACCAGTGAGGCCAGGGTGGTGGGGCCCTGAAGGGGAACTTAGCTAAATTTGCTTTAAAATGCATCTCCTCCTAAACCCCAGAGACGATTTTAACCAAATTTGCTCTGAAACTTCATTGGGAGAGGTTAATAATTTCCTAAATAAATTAGGCTGATTTGACCCATGGGGCTTGGAAGACAGGGCCCCAAAGTGGAAAATCATCTAATTATTTGCTTTAAGACGCTAATACCCCCTAATTGCCTGAGTGGATTGTACCAAATTTGGTCAAAAACATTATTGAGGAAGAACAACATTTCTTAATTGAATGAGGTTGATTTGACCCCTGCGGTCCTAAGTAATGGTACAGCTAGATTATCATATTCTAGGGTGTAGTTTTCATAAATTGTTAAAAATTGGTTTCTAGGTTTATAAAAGCTTATATATAGTTGAATGAAAATTAAAGTATTGTCTAATTACACCCTGTCATATGACATATTACTTATTTCAAAATCTGTTAACATGGCAACTCAATGGAGGCCCATGATTAGTAGAAAGTAAGATATTGTGGTCCCAGTTGGGTTAGAACATAGATCATGTCAGGTTTTGAGGAAATTTCATATAAAGATGTACTAATGCATTCAGGCGTAATGACTTATATATAAAACCAGGTGAGTGATACAGGAAGCAGATTTGTGTCTCTCTTTTTAATGCCATATCTCCTTAAACCAGTTGTGGAATGAATTTGAAATTCAATGTTTGCGTATTTCATTTATTCCAGATTACGAATATAACGGCTAATTGTAAGTCCCTGATGAGGTCAGAAATAATTCTTAACTCCCTAGTCCTTTGGCACAATTTGTCATGAACAAGTTGAACCATTATTTTTCTTAACAATGAAAATTGTTTTATTGCTTGTTAAAACATTTGAAGGACTTCCCACCCTTCGTAATACACATGTTTTTCTTGTCGTATTTTCGTGTCGTCATTTCCGTATTGCGTACCGGGCATTCCATTACCGTTGTGTAAACTATAGTAACACCGGATAACCAATAGTACCTGTGCGTGACGTTGATATGTCAACACCTGATATCGAGACTTAACTTGGAAATGTGTAGTCACACGTACTTCAGAAATAAAGCTTATGATACAAAGACATTAATTAACTCACGAGAAAACACTGATATACGATCAGACGACTTCAAGAAGGTCGTATATGAGGCGCATATACGATCAGGGGACTTCAAGAAGGTCGTTTATGAGGCGCATGGAATGCAGACTGATGTGTTTTGTTTACCGACCTCACCTGTACATATCACGTGCTAACGGTAGTTCACAAGCTCTTGGTCGCTACGACTTTTGTTGTCGAGTGAGTTACGCTCTGTCAGATAAATCGGTTCACAAATGCAATTACAATAACTGTTTTGTAAAATATCAAGATCCCTATAAAATGCAAGTGCATGTGCATGCACGTAATAACGGCATACCATGCGATAGCGTATGGTTACATATGTACCTGACATGTTAATATACCATGCGTAAGCAGGCGGCTATGGAATGATGTCCAAAGTCATAATGATGTTGTAATAACGGCATACCATGCGATTTTTGGTATAGTGAAGAAAATAAGTGTCATTGTATAAATTCTATCCCTCTGCAAAAAGTTCCGATTTTTTTCAAGGTAGACAACTCTCATCAGGATCAAAATTATTGTAAAATGTAAAATAAATTAATTATAAAGACTGTGTGTATTTGGTTCAATTTTTCAATCTTTTTGTATGAAACTATGTGTCCTGTTTGCTTTTAGCTTGTATTTAGTAACTTTTATCCATACAATTTCAATAAAAAACGTTTTTTGTAACATGTTGTAGATATTTTATAAATAAAATATTTGTAGGGGTGATTAGCAATGTTTCTTTTCATTATTCTATTGTTGTAATAGTTTTGAACAATGCCACACGCTCAAAAAATGTGGAAGTGTTGAATTAGACAAAAAAAATCAATTTTTCGGTATTATTTACAAAAAAAATCCCAGTTTATCGGAATGCTTAGATTTTCATAAAATCATCTCCACATAGTGACATAACCATTATGTGAAACTTTCATTGAATTCTGCTGGCTAATTGCGAAAGGGTGGAGCCTCCTTAAGAAAGTAAAACTGTATCATTGATGAAAGTTGAGGTGACATTTTTTTCATATGTTTATAAAGTACAATCAACTCTTCTTCTTCGGCAATCATTAATCAAGTGGCCCTACAATCCTGAAATAATGTATACTGAAAATGTCAAATTCAATGACAAAATAAGGATAGAGACAAACAGTGAAAAGGCTTTTAAATACTCATTCATAACATGTAAATAACATTTTGTTCAGTTCCACGTTAGCTTTGTTCAACCTCCTAGATAAACACATCCAATGACTGATTGCTAGGGCAGTTATTTTCTTCCTTGAATACATCTCACCTGCAATAGGGCTTCCGTAACATATTTGCAGTATCGTTAGACCATTTGGCTACTTTTCACTTTTTCTTTGATGCAGTAACTGTTTTGCACTTGCTGACACTTCCCACAGCAAGTCATTTTTGATTACGATGAAACGATTTGTTAAATGTGAATGCATTAATATTAGATATGACGTAAATACCCGTATAAAATGTTGATTAAACACAAGCAGATTTTCCTTTTATATTTGTTAATTATACATTTTTATGAATATTTTTCAGTGACTGTCATTTTTCATGGAGAGACATAATTAAGATGTCTATAGGTGTTTTGCCTTGGTGTTTGTACTTTGATTTATCTATGTTTAGATTCAAGCTTTGCCTGGTGTGCTGACGGTAATGAATCGTTGTTAAATTTCTTATTGTGAATATTGCAATAAGTATATCATGGACTTCAATATTTTCTATGTCATCAAAGGATATGATTTTTGAAATATTGGTTAATTTTCCCTTCGGGGCCCCACCCTGAAATGAATGACCTTGACCCACTTTCAAGGTCACATGGGTCAAATGTCGTACAATCTTCAAACCACTTCTCAATAACCAAAAGGCCCAGGGTACTGATATTGGGCCTGTAGCATGCTGGGATGAAGGGCTACCAAGTTTGTTCAAATGAATGATCTTGACCCACTTTCTATCTAATGTCCTTGTTCGACATTCAAGGTCACATACATCATATGATTTAATCTTTTAATAGGTTCTTATTATTCAAACACTGATATTCTGCCTGTAGCTGTATTTTAGCCCACTTTTAAGATGTGAGATTAATACCAGGTGAGCGATTCAGGCCCATTGGGCCTCTTTTTCTTTGTCACATCTCAATTCATACAACAACAAGTAACAATTGTAATGCATTCCCTCTTGTAAATTATGGATTTGTCCTTCTACTTTCACTATAAAAGTTTGTCGGGGTTTATTTTTCTATTTTCACTGAACAATAAATTTATACTGCCATAACAGTTATTGTTCTTTCATTTTACATTTAGATTATTAAAGTAATTTGGTGTTTTTCCTTGTTAAGTGCATTTCTTTTAAAGTCGTGATTTATCAGATGATCACTGCCAAATCTACTTATTATGTTTATTGAATACTTCTTTATACTGCCAGATGTATATCATGTGTTAAACTTGTGGGCGAAATGATTAAAAATAAATAAAAAATCTTGTGTCATTTGTCTCATCATTTGTCTATTGACTTAAAGGGGAGACTTGATAGATCGAATTGTTCACAACGGCATCACAGAGACTTTTGTCAATCATTCGCTCGACCCTAGGGATAAATCAAGTAGCAGACTCAAGAGATTGTTAGCAGATGGAATTCCCTACCTGAGAGCATGATTCATGCATCAAACTTAACACCTTGAAAATCGCCTTGATACATTTTGTGTCAGTAATGAAAGGCGATTCACAACAACATCAGAGTGATGTCACATCAAAGACATAGATATGTAACCATAATTAAATATGGATTATGATCTGACGTATGAGGAAGTTGCCATAGAAAAAACTAACTAAAGTTATTGAAATTTGATTTATCTGTCATATTCCTTTTCTATTTCCTTATAAGTAGAAATTTAACAGTCATCAAGCTTCATATGTTGATCCTCCAAAATCACTACACCAATAGCTATATAATATTAATGTATAAAGGTAAGGCAAGGATCACAGGCAAATCCCCTGGGTAGCTGTATAATATAGGTAAGGCAAGGATCACAGGCAAATCCCATGGGGAGCTGTAAAATATAGGTAAGGCAAGGATCACAGGCAAATCCCATGGGTAGCTGTAAAATATAGGTAAGGCAAGGATCACAGGCCTATTCCCTGGTTAGCTATATAATAAAGGTAAGGCAAGGATCACAGGCAAATCCCCTGGGTAGCTGTATAATATAGGTAAGGTAAGGATCGCAGGCAAATCCCCTGGGTAGCTGTATAATATAGGTAAGGTAAGGATCACAGGCAAATCCCATGGGTAGTTATTTAATACAGGTTAGGCAAGGATCACAGGCAAATCTCATGGGTAGCTGTATAATATAGGGAAGGTAAGGATCACAGGCAAATCCCATGGGTAGTTATTTAATATAGGTTAGGCAAGGATCACAGGCAAATCTCATGGGTAGCTGTATAATATAGGGAAGGTAAGGATCACAGGCAAATCCCATGGGAAGCTGTATAATATAGGTAAGGCAAGGATCAAAGGCAAATCCCATGGGTAGCTGTATAATATAGGAAAGGCAAGGATCACAGGCAAATCCCATGGGGAGCTGTAAAATATAGGTAAGGCAAGGATCACAGGCAAATCCCCTGGATAGTTATATACTATAGGTAAGGTAAGGATCACAGGCAAATCCCATGGGTAGCTGTAAAATATAGGTAAGGCAAGGATCACAGGCAAATCCACTGGGTAGCTGTATAATATAGGTAAGGTAAGGATCACGGGCAAATCCCATGGGTAGCTGTATAATATAGGTTAGGCAAGGATCACAGGCAAATACCCTGGGTAGCGGTATAATATAGGTACGGCCAGGATCACAGGCAAATCCACTGGGTAGCTGTATAATATAGGTAAGGTAAAGATCACAGGCAAATCCCATGGGTAGTTATTTAATACAGGTTAGGCAAGGATCACAGGCAAATCTCATGGGTAGCTGTATAATATAGGTAAGGTAAGGATCACGGGCAAATCCCATGGGTAGCTGTATAATATAGGTAAGGCAAGGATCACAGGCAAATCCACTGGGTAGCTGTATAATATAGGTAAGGTAAGGATCACGGGCAAATCCCATGGGTAGCTGTATAATATAGGTTAGGCAAGGATCACAGGCAAATCTCATGGGTAGCTGTATAATATAGGTAAGGTAAGGATCACGGGCAAATCCCATGGGTAGCTGTATAATATAGGTTAGGCAAGGATCACAGGCAAATCTCATGGGTAGCTGTATAATATAGGTAAGGTAAGGATCACGGGCAAATCCCATGGGTAGCTGTATAATATAGGTTAGGCAAGGATCACAGGCAAATCTCATGGGTAGCTGTATAATATAGGGAAGGTAAGGATCACAGGCAAATCCCATGGGTAGTTATTTAATATAGGTTAGGCAAGGATCACAGGCAAATCTCATGGGTAGCTGTATAATATAGGTAAGGTAAGGATCACGGGCAAATCCCATGGGTAGCTGTATAATATAGGTTAGGCAAGGATCACAGGCAAATCTCATGGGTAGCTGTATAATATAGGTAAGGTAAGGATCACGGGCAAATCCCATGGGTAGCTGTATAATATAGGTTAGGCAAGGATCACAGGCAAATACACTGGGAAGTTACATCATATAGGTAATACAAGGATCCCAGGCAAATTCCATAGATAGCTGTATAATATAGGTAAGGGGCTAGCTATATAATATAGGTTAGGCAAGGATCTCGCCCGATTCCCCTGGTTAGGTATATAATATAGGTAAGGTAAGGATCACAGGCAAATCCCATGGGTAGTTATTTAATATAGGTTAGGCAAGGATCACAGGCAAATCTCATGGGTAGCTGTATAATATAGGTAAGGTAAGGATCACAGGCAAATCCCATGGGTAGCTGTATAATATAGGTATGACAAGGATCACCCCCAAATTACCTGGCTTGCTATATAATATAGGTTAGGCAAGGATCTCCCACAATTCCCCTGTTTAGCTATATAAAATAGGTAAGGCAAGGATCACAAGCAAATCCGGTGGGTAGTTATATAATAAAGGTAAGACAAGGATCACCCAAAAATTACCTGGGTAGCTATATAATATAGGTTAGGCAAGGATCTCGCGCGATTCCCCTGGTTAGTTATATAATATAGGTAAGGCATGGATCACAAACAATTCCCCTGGGTAGCTATATAATATAGGTAAGGCAAGGATCACAAACAATTCCCCTGGTAAGTTATATGATAAATGTAAGGCAAGGATCACAAACAATTCCCCTGGAAAGTTATATAACAAATGTAAGGCAAGGATCACAAATAATTCCCCTGGTAAGTTATACAATAAATGTTAGGCAAAGATCACAAACAATTCCGCTGGGTAGCTATATAGTATAGGTTAGGCAAGGATCACAAACAATTCCCCTGGGTAGTTATATAATATAGGTTGGGCAAGGATCACAAACAATTCCCCTGGTAAGTTATATGATAAATGTAAGGTACGGATCACAAACAATTCCCCTGGTAAGTTATATGATAAATGTAAGGTACGGATCACAAACAATTCCCCTGGTAAGTTATATAACAAATGTTAGGCAAGGATCACAAATAATTCCCCTGGTAAGTTATATAATAAATGTTAGGCAAAGATCACAAACAATTCCGCTGGGTAGCTATATAATATAGGTTAGGCAAGGATCACAAACAATTCCCCTGGGTAGCTATATAATATAGGTAAGGCAAGGATCAATAACAAATGTTAGGCAAGGATCACAAATAATTCCCCTGGTAAGTTATATGATAAATGTAAGGCAAGGATCACAAACAGTTTCCCTGGGTAGGTATAAAATATAGGTAAGGCAAGGGTAACCCACAAATTACCTGGGTAGCTATATAATATAGGTTAGGCAAGGATCACAGGCAAATACACTGGGAAGTTATATAATATAGATAAAGCAAGGATCGCAGGCAAATCCACCAGGTAGTTATATAATAAAGTTAAGGCAAGGATCACCCACAAATTCCTCTGGGTAGCTATATAAAATAGGTTAAGCGAGGATCTCGCGCGATTCCACTGGGTAGTTATATAATATAGGTTAGGCAAGTTTCACAAACAATTCCTCTGGGTGTAGCTATACAATATAGGTAAGGCAAGGGTAACCCACAAATTACCTGGGTAGCTATATGATATAGGTTAGGCAAGGATCACAGGCAAATACACTGGGAAGTTACATCATATAGGTAATACAAGGATCCCAGGCAAATTCCATAGATAGCTGTATAATATAGGTAAGGCAAGGATCATAGGCAAATCCACTGGGTAGTTACATAATATAGGTATAGCAAGGATCACAAACAATTCCCCTTGGTAGCTATATAATATAGGTAAGGCAAGAATCACAGGCAAATCCACCGGGTAGTTATATAATATAGGTTAGGCAAGAATCACAGGCAAATCCACCGGGTAGCTATATAATATAGGTTAGGCAAGAATCACAAACAATTCCCCTGGGTGTAGCTATATAATAAAGGTAAGGCAAGTATCACTCACAAATTACCTGGGTAGCTACATAATATAGGTAAAGCAAGGATCACAGGCACTGGGTATCTGTATAGTATAGTTAGGGCAAGGATCACAGGCAAATCCTTATGGTAGTTATATAATATAGGTAAGGCAAGGATCACAGGCAAATCCCCTAGGTTACTGTATAATAAAGGTAAGGCAAGGATCACTGGCAAATCCCCTGGGTAGTTATATAATATAGGTAAGGCAAGGATCACAGGCAAATCCCCCAGGTAACTGTATAATAAAGGTAAGGCAAGGATCACTGGCAAATCCCCTGGGTAGGTATATAATAAAGGTAAGGTATGGATCAAAAATAATTCCCCTGGGTAGTTATATAATATAGGTAAGACAAGGATCACAAACAATTCCCTGGGAAGCTATATAATATAGGTAAGGCAAGGATCACAAACAATTCCTCTGGGTGTAGCTATAAAATATAGGTAAGGCAAGGGTAACCCACAAATTACCTGGGTAGCTACATAATATAGGTTAGGCAAGGATCACAGGCAAATACCCTGGGTAGCGGTATAATATAGGTACGGCAAGGATCACAGGCAAATCCACTGGGTAGCTGTATACTATAGGTAAGGCAAGGATCACAGGCAAATACTCTTGGTAGTTATATAATATAGGTAATGCAAGGATCACAGGCAAATCCACTGGGTAGTTACATAATAAAGGTAAGGCAAGGATCACATGCAAATCCCCTAGGTAACTGTATAATAAAGGTAAGACAAGGATCACAAGCACTGGGTAGCTGTATACTATAGGTAAAGCAAGGATCACAGGCAAATCCTCTTGGTAGTTATATAGTATAGGTAAGGCAAGGATCACAGGCAAATCCACTGGGTAGTTACATAATATAGGTAAGGCAAGGATCACATGCAAATTCCCTAGGTAACTGTATAATACAGGTAAGGCAAGGATCACCAACAATTCCCCTGGGTAGCTATATAATATAGGTTAGGCAAAGATCACAAACAATCCCCTGGTAAGTTATATAATATAGGTAAGGCAAGGATCACAGGGAAAATCTCTGGTTAGTTATTAGCTCACCTGGTCCGAAGGACCAAGGTGAGCTTATGCCATACCGTTGCGTCCGTCGTCCGTCCGTCGTCCGTACGTCCGTACGTCCGTACGTCAACAATTTCTTTAAACGACTTCTTCTTCTTAACCACTGATTGGAATTCAACTAAATTTGACTGGAAGTATCTCTAGGGTGTGGGGATTCAAAATTGTACAAATAGTGGGGCTGATCCCCCAGGGGGCTGAGGGGCGGGGTCAAAATGGGGCAATTTGGCTTTATTGCTACAAACGACTTCTTCTGTAGAACTCTGCCATGGATATCAACCATATTTGACTGGAAGCATCTCTAGGTGGTGGGGATTCAACATAGTACAAATGGTGAGGCTGACCCCCAGGGGGCTGAGGGCGGGGCCAAAAGGGGGCAATTTGGCTATATTGCTATAAACGACTTCTTCTGTAGAACTATGCCATGGATATTGATCATATTTGGTCGGAAGCATTCATGGAAGGCAGGGATTCAAAATTGTACAAATGGTGGGGCTGACTCCCCGGGCTAAGGGGTGGGTCATAAAAATGGTATTACTTGGAAATAGTTGAGATCCCCACCTTATAACCATGGTATACAACCGCTGAGTATAAACAGAAGAATGCACATTTGCTTCCAGGATGGCCCTAGGGTCTGGCCCTACCCTTGCAGACTTAACCCCTTTGTCATAACTTTGAAACGGTTGAGATCCCCACCCCAAAACTATATATACAAATTCAGGGCAAAAAGAGACAAATGCAATCAGGATATTAGAATTGATCCTGGGGTCTGGCCACAACCCTAGGGACCTAGTTTCTGAGTCAAAGCTTGGAAACAGTTGAGATGCCCACCCCATAACCATACATAAAATTGCTGGGCATGAAAAGTCTAATACAGATATGCTACAAAGATCGGCCTTGGGGTCATGATTGCTTAGGTATCCACGTGAGCGATACAGGCCGTCTGGGGGTAATATAGGTAAGGCAAATATCACAGGCAAATTCCCAGGTTAGCTATATAATAAAGGTAAGACAATGATCACAGGTAAATTTCCTGGGTAGCTAAATAATAAAGGTAAGACAAGGATCACCCTCAAATTACCTGGTTAGCTATATAATATAGGTAAGGCAAGATCTCGCGCAATTCCCCTGGGTAGCTATATAATATAGGTTAGGCAAAGATCACACCCAATTCCCCTGGTAAGTTATATAATAAATGTAAGGCAAGGATCACAAACAATTCCCCTGTGTAGCTATATTAATATAGGTAAGGCAAAGGAGCACAAGCAAATCCACTGGGTAGTTATATGATAAAGGTAAGACAAGGATCACCCACAAATTACCTGGGTAGCTATATAATATAGGTTTGGCAAGGATCTCGCGCGATTCCCGTGGGTAGTTATATAATAAAGGTAAGGCATGGATCACAAACGATCCCCCTGGGTAGCTATATAATATAGGTTAGGCCTGGATCACACCCAATTCCCCTGGTAAGTTATATAATAAATGGAAGGCAAGGATCACAAACAATTTCCCTGGGTAGCTATATAATATAGGTTAGGCAAGGATCACAAACAATTACCCTGGTAAGTTATATAATAAATGTAAGGCAAGGATCACAAACAATGGCAGCCTACCCCATTACGTCCCTTTGACGCGCCTCAAACACCACCACACTCGTGACAAAAGTTGCCGACGCACGTAAGGTAGTTCCGGTGTAACCAATGTTCGGCGTCTACGTTGTGAGGGTGTTGGCATCTTCAGTGTGTCAATCTATAAATGGCGTTTTGATGACATATGATGACATAGGACCATCATAATGCGGGATTGCCATTAAATATCAAAGATGTCATGATGATCGAGCAGATAACTTGGACGATAAAGGTAAACTTCCTTATTCTTTGGGGAAAGCGGTCACATTTAAAAATGTCAATTCTGTGAAATAAGCACGTCTTTATATCAAGGTGCAAATGTAACTATTCAGATACGTTTTTTCAGCAAAACAAAAACGCTTTACTCCCACCGGGACTATTCTGCAAGAACCCATGATCCCACTAAACACATTTTCATGTTATTGTCGTCCGATAACCAACAATTTCTCACCTCTTACAAAGTTACATATTTGTGTATATTGGCAGTGTTTTCGGTAAGTATTTGAATGATCGCACCTTTTTTAGAGAGGGGGGCTGGATTAACATAGACAGAAAACACTGATGGGTACACATGTAAGTTAAAAAAGGTCTTTTTAGGAAATAACAATAATAAAAACGGTTTACTATTCCCTGTCACAAGACAAAGAGATTATAGACTACATTTGTAAACAACATTTATTCTCTTTTTTTGTTTATAATTTGATAAAACATACAATTGTAATCCCAGTCACAGTATAATCATGCATAGGTTAACAAATCTAATTTTAGAATGCTTTCACCTGTGTATGTCTGATCCAATGATTACAACATGAAAATCAGACACTACTTCAGGGATTTGAATCATTTCTTGATATACTTTTGAATCCTTTTGTATAAAACAAGAAATCCTTCCTTTTTGGAATAGTATCACAACACTTGTCCATGTTGATGTGCAGGTTTGAATGTGTAAACTATTCTTGTGAAAAATATTTAAACATTACATGTAAAAAAAAGCCAATATCATGATAAATCCCTTTATATGGTTTCAGATTATATCATTGTCAAGGGAGGAAAAAGATATTGTTTACTGTGCTCCAACTATGCAGGAAAAATTTGTGAGAATGGTACAACTATAAAACCTCATTGCATTCCATCAGGTGACAGTGCTGATAAAAAAACAAGATCATTGTGGATTCAACAAATCAAACTTGTGCGAACAGATACTCCAATTGGCTCAAACACTAGACTTCGCAATTTACATTTTGAAAATAATATATGCAAACAAGGTATCTGACTACACCTAGGAAAATAAAATAGTCATTCTGAATTTGAGAACACTGAAGTTCCTTGTCTTAAAAGGAGTTCTGAAACACGGGCTGACCCTATAGTTGGGGATTCTGTATAGTCTAGACATAAGATGTAAATGTAAAAGATGATGCTACACAGACACAATTAAGTAACGCCAAATGTATGAAATTATCTACATCACAGACAGTTGTTCCTATTTTTAAACCAGAGATTATTGAAAATGATGATGAGAAGACAAAAT
Source organism: Mizuhopecten yessoensis (assembly GCF_002113885.1). Classification (NCBI taxonomy): domain Eukaryota; kingdom Metazoa; phylum Mollusca; class Bivalvia; order Pectinida; family Pectinidae; genus Mizuhopecten; species Mizuhopecten yessoensis. The sequence continues at coordinate 112,583 of NW_018407760.1, read as the reverse complement.
ATTATACTGGTTATCCAAATTATGCAAAAAAATACTGTTTTTTTACTACTTTTTGCAAGCACGGTGCAGAATAGTTGACCTACTGGGAAGTGGGGAAAAGAACTCCACAACCTGCAAACGACAGAAAATATTTCCACTCAAAAAATT
>NW_018407760.1:107320-107699 GCF_002113885.1 Mizuhopecten yessoensis | reverse complement strand
ATGGGTTATTATATAATAAAGGTAAGACAATAATCACAGGCAAATGTTCTGGGTAGTTATATATTAAAGGTAACACAATGATCACAGGCAAACCTCCTTGATTGTTATATAATAAAGGCAGGTCAATGATCACAGGCAAATATCCTGGATGATTATATATTAAAGGTAAAACAATGATCACAGGCAAATCTCCTAGGTAATTATATAATAAAAGTAAGACAATGATCACAGGCAAATATCCTGGATAGTTATGTATTAAAGGTAAGACAATAATCACAGGCAAATCTTCTGGGTAGTTATATATTAAAGTAAAGACAATGATCACAGGCAAATCTCATGCGTAAATATACAATAAAGGTAAGACAATGATCACATGCAA
>NW_018407760.1:97977-99666 GCF_002113885.1 Mizuhopecten yessoensis | reverse complement strand
ATATAATAAAGGTAAGACAATGATCACAGGCAAATCTTCTGGGGAGTTATATATTAAAGGTAACACAATAATCACAAGCAAACCTCCTTGATTGTTATATAATAAAGGCAGGTAAATGATCACAGGCAAATCTCCTGGATGATTATATATTAAAGGTAAGACAATAATCACAGGCAAATCTCCTAGATTATTATACAATAAAGGTAAAACAATGATCACATGCAAATCTCCTGGATAATTATATAATAAAGGTAAGACAATGATCACAGGCAAATATCCAGGATAGTTATGTATTAAAGGTGAGACAATAATCACAGGCAAATCTTCTGGGTAGTTATATATTAAAGGTAAGACAATGATCACAGTCAAATCTCCTGGGTTATTATATAATAAAGGTAAGACAATAATCACAGGCAAATCTCCTGGGTTATTATATAATAAAGGTAAGACAATGATCACAGGCAAATCTCCTGGATGGTTATATAATAAAGGTAAGACAATAATCATAGGCAAACCTCCCAGATTGTTATATAATAAAGGGAAGACAATGATCACAGGCAAATATCCTGGGTTATTATATAATAAAGTCAAGACAATAATCACAGGCAAACCTCCTTGATTGTTATATAATAAAGGGAGGTCAATGATCGCAGGCAAATCTCCTGGATGATTATATATTAAAGGTAAGACAATAATCATAGGCAAATCTCCCAGATTGTTATATAATAAAGGGAAGACAATGATCACAGGCAAATATCCTGGGTTATTATATAATAACGGTAAGACAATGATCACAGGCAAATCTCCTGGGTTATTATATAATAAAGGTAAGACAATAATCACAGGCAAATCTTCTGGGTAGTTATATATTAAAGGTAAGACAATAATCACAGGCAAACCTCCCAGATTGTTATATAATAAAGGGAAGACAATGATCACAGGCAAATCTCCAGGGTTATTATATAATAAAGGGAAGAAAATAATCACAGGCAAATATCCTGGGTTATTATATAATAAAGTCAAGACAATAATCACAGGCAAACCTCCTTGATTGTTATATAATAAAGGGAGGTCAATGATCGCAGGCAAATCTCCTGGATGATTATATATTAAAGGTAAGACAATAATCATAGGCAAATCTCCCAGATTGTTATATAATAAAGGGAAGACAATGATCACAGGCAAATCTCCAGGGTTATTATATAATAAAGGTAAGAAAATAATCACAGGCAAATATCCTGGGTTATTATATAATAAAGGCAAGACAATAATCACAGGCAAACCTCCTTGATTGTTATATAATAAAGGGAGGTCAATGATCACAGGCAAATCTCCTGGATGATTATATATTAAAGGTAAGACAATAATCACATGCAAATCTCCCAGATTGTGATATAATAAAGGGAAGACAATGATCACAGGCAAATCTCCTGGGTTATTACATAATAAAGGTAAGACAATGATCACAGGCAAATCTCCTGGGTTATTATTTAATAAAGGTAAGACAATAATCACAGGCAAATCTCCTGGGTTATTATATAATAAAGGTAAGACAATGATCACAGGCAAATCTCCTGGGTTATTATTTAATAAAGGTAAGACAATAATCACAGGCAAAACTCCTGGGTTATTATATAATAAAAGTAAAACAATGATCACAGGCAAATCTCCTGGGTAGTTATATATTAC
>NW_018407760.1:92743-93811 GCF_002113885.1 Mizuhopecten yessoensis | reverse complement strand
GTAATTATAAAATAAAGTTAAGTCAATGATTACAGGTAAATATTCACGGTAGTTATATAATAAAGGTAAGACAATGATCACAGGCAAACATCCTGTGTAGTTATAGAATAAAGTAAGACAATGATCACAGGACAATATCCTACGTAATTATATAATAAAGGTTAGACAATGATCAGAGACAAATCCCCTGGGTAGTTATATAATAAGGTAAGACAATGATCACAGGCAAATCTCCAGGGTAATTATATAATAAAGGTAAGACAATGATGACAGGCAAATCTCCTAGGTAGTTATATAATAAAGTAAGACAATGATCACAGGCAAATCTTCTTGATAGTATATAATAAAGGTAAGACAATGATCACAGGCATATCTCCTGCGTAATTATATAATAAAGTTAACACAATGATCACAGGCCAATCTCCTGGGTAATTATATAATAAAGGTAAAACAATGATCACAGGCAAATTTCCTGGGTAGTTATATAATAAGGTAAGACAATGATCACCGTCAAATATCCTGGGTAATTACATAATAAAGGTAAGACAATGATCACAGGCAAATTTCCTAGGTAGTTACATAATAAAGTAAGACAATGATAACAGGCAAATCTTCTTGATAGTAATATAATAAAGGTAATACAATGATCACAGGCATATATCCTTGATAATTAGATACTGAAGTTAACACAATGATCACAGACCAATTTCCAGGGTAATTATATAATAAAGGTAAGACAATGACAACAGGCCAATTTCCTGGGTACACTGTAGTTATATAATAAAGCTAAGACAATGATCACAGACAAATATCCTGGGTTATTATATAATAAAGGTATGACAATGATCTCAGGCATATCCCCTGCGTTATTATATAATAAAGGTAAGACAATGATCACAGGCAAATCTCCTGCGTAATTATATAATAAAGCTAAGACAATAATCACAGGCAAATCTCCTGTGTAATTATATAATAAAGGTGAAACAATGATCACAGGCAAATATCCTGAGTAGTTATATAATACAGGTAAGACAATTATCACAGGCAAATCTCCTGGGTAATTATATG
>NW_018407760.1:89650-89901 GCF_002113885.1 Mizuhopecten yessoensis | reverse complement strand
CACAGGCAAATATCCTGGGTTATTATATAATAAAGGTAAGACAATAATCACGGGCAAATCTCCTGGGTCATTATATAATAAAGGCAAGACAATAATCACAGGCAAACCTCCTTGATTGTTATATAATAAAGGGAGGTCAATGATCCCAGGCAAATCTCCTGGATGATTATATATTAAAGGTAAGACAATAATCACAGGCAAATCTCCCAGATTGTTATACAATAAAGGGAGGACAATGATCACAGGCAAAT
>NW_018407760.1:88837-89540 GCF_002113885.1 Mizuhopecten yessoensis | reverse complement strand
TGTGATTATTGTCTTAGCTTTATTATATAATTACCCAGGAGATTTACCTGTGATCATTGTCTTACCTTTATTATATAGCTAACCAGGGAATTTGCCTGTGATATTTGCCTTACCTATATTATATAACTAACCAGGTAATTTCCCTGTGATTCTTGCCTTTCCTATATTATATAACTTACCAGGGGATTGTTTGTGATCCTTACCTTACCTTTATTATATAACTATCCAGGGGAATTGTTTGTGATCTTTGCCTTACCTATATTATATAGCTACCCAGGGGAATTGTTTGTGATCATTGCCTTACCTATATTATACAGCTACCTAGGAGATTTGCCAGTGATCCTTGCCTTATCTTTATTATACAGTTACCTAGGGGATTTGCCTGTGATCCTTGCCTTACCTATATTATGTAACTACCTAGTGGATTTGCCTGTGATCATTGCCTTACCTATATTATATAACTACCAAGAGGATTTGCCTGTGATCCTTGCCTTACCTATATTATACAGCTACCCAGTGCCTGTGATCCTTGCCTTACCTTTATTATACAGTTACCTAGGGGATTTGCCTGTGACCCTTGCCTTACCTATATTATGTAACTACCCAGTGGATTTGGCTGTGATCCTTGCCTTACCTATATTATATAACTACCCAGTGGATTTGCAAGGATCATAAACAATTCCACTGGGTGTAGCTATATAAA
>NW_018407760.1:86356-87264 GCF_002113885.1 Mizuhopecten yessoensis | reverse complement strand
ATGATTATATATTAAAGGTAAGACAATAATCACAGGCAAATATCCTAGATTATTATATAATAAAGGTAAAACAATGATCACATGCAAATCTCCTGGGTAATTATATAATAAAGGTAAGACAATGATCACAGGCAAATATCCTGGGTAGTTATATATTAAAGGTAAGACAATAATCACAGGCAAACCTCCTTGACTGTTATCTAATAAAGGGAAGACAATGATCACAGGTAAATCTCCTGGGTAATTATATATCATAGGTAAGGTAATGATCACAGGCAAATCTCCTGGGTAGTTATTTAATAAAGGTAAGACACTGGTCACAGGTCAATCTCCTGGGTAGTTATTTAATAAAGGTAAGACAGTGGTCACAGGTCAATCTCCTGGGTAGTTATATAATAAAGTTAAGACAATGATCACAGACAAATCTCCTGGATAATTATATAATAGATGGAAGACAATGATCACAGGCAAATATCCTGGGTAGTTATATATCAAAGGTAAGACAATAATCACAGGCAAATCTCCCAGATTGTTATATAATAAAGGAAAGACAATAATCATAGGAAAATCTCATGGGTTATTATATAATAAAGGTAAGACAATGATCACAGGCAAATCTCCTGGATGATTATATATTAAAGGTAAGACAATAATCACAGGCAAATCTCCCAAATTGTTATATAATAAAGGGAAGATAATGATCACAGGCAAATCTCCTGGGTTATTATATAATAAAGGTAAGACAATAATCACAGGCAAATCTCCCAAATTGTTATATAATAAAGGGAAGACAATAATCATAGGAAAATCTCATGGGTTATTATATAATAAAGGTAAGACAATGATCACAGGGAAATCTCCTGGATGATTATATATTAAAGGTAAGACAATAATCACAGGAAAATCTA
>NW_018407760.1:85358-85752 GCF_002113885.1 Mizuhopecten yessoensis | reverse complement strand
AAGACAATAATCACAGGCAAACCTCCTTGATTGTTATATATTAAAGGTTAGACAATAATCACAGGCAAATCTCCTAGATTGTGATATAATAAAGGGAAGACAATGATCACAGGCAAATCTCCTGGGTTATTATATAATAAAGGTAAGACAATGATCACAGGCAAATCCCCTGGGTTATTATATAATAAAGGTAAGACAATGATCAGAGGAAAATATCCTGGGTTATTATATAATAAAGGTAAGACAATGATCTCAGGCATATCTCCTGCGTAAATATATAATAAAGGGAAGACAATAATCACAGGCATATCCCCTGCGTTATTATATAATAAAGGTAAGACAATGATCACAGGTAAATCTCCTGCGTAATTATATAGTAAAGCTAATACAATAT
>NW_018407760.1:52880-79601 GCF_002113885.1 Mizuhopecten yessoensis | reverse complement strand
ATAAAGCTAAGACAATGATCACAGGCAAATCTCCTGTGTAGTTATGTAATAAAGTAAGACAATGATCACAGGCAAATCTTCTTGATAGTTATATAATAAAGGTAAGACAATGATCACAGGCATATCTCCTTGATAATTAGATACTGAAGTTAACACAATGATCACAGACCAATTTCCTGGGTAATTATATATTAAAGGTAAGAAAATGATCACAGGCCAATCTCCTGCGTAATTATATAACAATGTAAAGACAATGATAACAGGCATATCTCCTGGATAATTGTACAATACAGGTAAGACAATGATCATAAGCAAATCTCCTGGATAATTATATAATAAAGGTAAAACAATGATCACAGGCAAATCTCCTGCGTAATTATATAATAAAGTTAAGACTATGATCATATGCAAATCTACTGGGTAGTTATATAATAAAGGTAAGACAGTGATCACAGTCATATCTCCTGCGTAATTATATAATAAAGTTAAGACAATGATCATAGGCAAATCTACTTGGTAGTTATATAATAAAGTAAGAAAATGATCACACGAAAATCTCCGGGATAGTTATATAATAAAGTTAAGACAATGATCACAGTCAAATCTCCTGGGTAGTTATATATTATAGGTAAGACAATGATCACTGGCAAATCTCCTGGATAATTATATAATAGAGGTAAGACAATGATCACAAGCATACCTCCAGCGTAATTATATAATAAAGTTAAAAAAAAGAACACTGGCAATTATCCTGCGTAATTATATAATAAAGGTAAGACAATGATAACAAGCAAATCTCCTGCGTAATTATATAATACAGGTAAGACAATGATCACAGGCCAATTTCCTGGGTACACTGTAGTTATATAATAAAGCTAAGACAATGATCACAGGCAAATCTCCTGGATAATTATATAATAGAGGTAAGACAATGATCACAAGCATACCTCCAGCGTAATTATATAATAAAGTTCAGACAATGATTACAGGCAAATCTCCTGCGTAATTATATAATACAGGTAAGACAATGATCACAGGCCAATTTCCTGGGTACACTGTAGTTATATAATAAAGCTAAGACAATGATCACAGGCAAATCTCCTGGATAATTATATAATAGAGGTAAGACAATGATCACAAGCATACCTCCAGCGTAATTATATAATAAAGTTCAGACAATGATTACAGGCAAATCTCCTGCGTAATTATATAATACAGGTAAGACAATGATCACAGGCCAATTTCCTGGGTACACTGTAGTTATATAATAAAGCTAAGACAATGATCACAGGCAAATCTCCTGGGTTATTATATAATAAAGGTAAGACAATGATCTCAGGCATATCTCCTGCGTAATTATATAATAAAGGTAAAACAATGATCACAGGCAAATCTCCTGGGTAGTTATATAATAAGGTAAGACAATGATCACATGCACATATCCTGGGTAGTTATATAATACAGGTAAGACAATGATCACAGGCCAATCTCCTGCGTAATTATATAATAAAGTTCAGACAATGATTGCAGGCAAATCTCCTGCGTAATTATATAATAAAGGTAAGACAATGATAACAAGCAAATCTCCTGCGTAATTATATAATACAGGTAAGACAATGATCACAGGCCAATTTTCTGGGTACACTGTAGTTATATAATAAAGCTAAGACAATGATCACAGGCAAATCTCCTGGGTTATTATATAATAAAGGTAAGACAATGATCTCAGGCATATCTCCTGCGTAATTATATAATAAAGGTAAGACAATGATCACAGGCCAATCTCCTGCGTAATTATATAATACAAATGTATAGTTAGCCAAAAGCCCTTAGGCTTATAGGTACAAACATATATGCATATAACATTCTCTAAACATAATTAGAATACACAGGATAGTGACATCACATTATACATAAAACACCGTTCATTAATGTGCATATAACAATACTTAATTAACACATTACAGTTATGAAACACCACAATACATAAACCTTAAATTAACGCCTCTTAGATGCTATATATAAATATTTTCCTAAATTGGATAGCTCTCTAGCATTATTCATACTAAGTAGTTGTATTAATTAAAAAATCGAAGGTTTTCTGTAATAATATTGTTTGATTAATCTGTGCCTGAGATCGCTATAAAATGGGCAAACCAAAATAAAATGAAACTCGTCTTCTATATCTCTCAAACTACATTTGCTACAAATCCTGTTTCTGCGTGTCACGTTATGATGTCTTCCAATTTCTATATTTAATTTATGAGACGATACCCTAATTTTAGTTAACATTTGTTTGTATTTATTTTCAATAGGTTTACTTAAATAAAATTGAATACAATGACTATCTATTAAGTGTTGATATAAAAGCCCTTTATGAGAAGCCGTTACTTTTTAGCTCACCTGGCCCGAATGCTTATTCCATGGTGCGGCGTCCGTCGCCGTCCGTCGTCAATATTTTACTTCAAACGACTTCTCCTCAATACCCGAAAGGCCCAGGGTACTGATATTGGGCCTGTAGCATGCTGGGATGAAGGGCTACCAAGTTTGTTCAAATGAATGACCTTGACCCACTTTCAATGTCACGGGGGTCAAATGTCTTAAAACCTTCAAACGACTTCTCCTCAATACCCGAAAGGCCCACGGTACTGATATTGGGCCTGTAGCATGCTGGGATGAAGGGCTACCAAGTTCGTCAAATGAAATACCTTGACCCACTTTCAACCTAATGTCCTTGTTCGACATTCAAGGTCACATGCGTCCAATGTTTAAATCTTTTAATAGGCACTTATGAATCAAACACTGATGTTCTGCCTGTAGCTGTATTTTAGTCCACTTTTAAGATTACAAGCGTGAGATTGATCATTCTCACTCACACTCATCGTATCATGTTTTCAAAACCAAATTATCCGTCTACTTTAATTTCAACCAATGTTTAAACACTCGTAATTTTCTACTTACAAACAAAGGTAAGCTTCCGAACTCACAATATATTAAATCATTACATGTAGTTTTTCGTACCTATAATATTTTTAGGTCACCTGAGACAAAGTCTCAAGTGACCTATTGCGATCGTCTTTTGTCCGGCGTCGTCCGTCGTGCGTCGTGAGTCGTGCGTCGGTAAACAATTTGCATTTTCGACTTCCTCTCCAAAACCTCTAAACCAATTTCAATTATTTTTTTTGCAGAAACCTTTCATGGCCAAAGGTCAACAAAATTAGTGGCCGATTTGGTCCCCAGCCTCCAGAAGCCTGAAGGGCGGGGCCAAAAAGGGTCAAATTGACTAACATTTCATTTTTTTTTCTCTCCAGACCCAGATATGGTAGAATCAAATACTATTCATAGATGGAAGGGTCTTAAGGTGCTTTACCAAAATTGTGAATTTCTTGACCCTGGAGTCTCACGTTTCGCCATTGGGAGGGGGGTAAACTTTATTATAGTTTATATAGGGAAATCACATTTTGGACCAACATTTGTTTAATTTCCATTGGAAGTAATTCAATTTAGGTTAGCATTATCAGTATTAGATAGCAGTTTGATAGTATGCGCATATGAGCCCTGACTGACCCCCAGGGGCTGATGGGTGGGGCCAAAAAGGGTTGTATTGACTGAAATTTCAAAACTCTTCCTTTCAAGACCCAGATATGGTAGAATCAAATACTCTTCATAGATGGAAGGGTCTTAAGGTGCTTTAACAAAATTGCGGATTTCATGACCCCTGGGTCTCACGTTTCCCCCTGGGGAGGGGATAAACTTTGCTATAGTTTTTATAGGGAAATCACATTTTGGACTAACATTTGTTTAATTGAGGTAATTCAATTTAGGTTAGCATTATCAGTATTGGATAGCAGATTGATGGTATGTACATATGAGCCCTGACTGACCCCCCGGAGCTGATAGGTGGGGCCAAAAAGGGTCGAATTGACTGAAATTTAAAAAATCTTCTTCTCAAGGCCCAGATATGGTAGAATCAAATACTCTTCATAGATGGAAGGATCTTAAGGTTTATGACCCTAGGGTCTCACGTTTACCCCCTGGGGAAGGAGGAGGGGGGGGGACATTTATTTTGGTCTATAATGGCAAATGATACTTTGAATATTACATGTTAATAATTTGATTGGAATTATAACCCTGAGTTGACAGTTTGAAACTTTGAAAATTTTGAGCCATCCCTACCCCTAAGGGCTGTAGGGTGGGGACCAAAGGAGTCAGTGTGCTAAATTTTCTTCATTTTCCTTGTTTAGAATCAGAGGTGCTAGTTTCAAATACATTTTAGTCTTAAATCTGTGTGCTAAATATTGAATAAGGTGGTTTTATTTTTTTTTGCCACTTCGAATAATATTTCTGTTCGTGTTAAAAACAAAATCAACTCTCTGTAAAAATATATAAGGTGACCGTTAAGGCCCATGGGCCTCTTATTTTACAATCGTTTAAATGGACACTTTTTACATCCAGTGCCTTATGAAATCCCCATATTCCAGACGCATAACAAAGTATACTGTTGACATGTGAATCAAAAATAGAACAATATGTTTCTACATTCAAAAAATGGTTTCTTAAAAATGAATATAATGAAAATAAAAGTTTTTTTTCCTTGTTTTGCGACATGTTTCTGGGTTTAAAAAATCTTTCCATTATAATTAAACAACATCCATATGTACTTGAAACTATCAACAATTTCTACAGCATGGTTATTATATGTCCAGGATTCATTATTTCTTATATTGCCCCCGTTTCCAAACACAACAATTTTAGTTTTATCAGCATTAACCTCCAAATTCCAAGTTCTACTGTATTCCTGTAGGGAGTCTAACATATTTGCAAACCTTCTGATGTATTTGCAAACAAAACCATATCATCAGCATACATTAATAGGAAAAGATTAAGCATTTGTAAATCAATACTGGGACAATTATCATTATTAAATTAGTTTCAAAATCATTAACATACAAGGAAAAGAGTACAGGTGACAACATTTCCCCTTGTAAGAGACCGGATTTGTTTGGGAATCGGTCGCTCAGCTGGCCGTTAAATTTCACGCATTATTTTACATTTTCATACAAAGAAAAAATATTTCTGAAAACATTTCCTCGAATTCCAAATCTTATCAATTTACATCACATTTTACCTCTGTCAATGAAATCAAATGCTTTTCGAAAATCTACGGAACAACCATAAAGCCTGTCCCTCATTTTTAGTTTCTTAATAATGAGGGTTTGTAAAACAAATATGGCGTCGGTCGTTGACTTTCCCCTTCTAAATCCAAACTGAGCATCTGTCAAAACACAGTTTTATTTTTCCCATTCCATAATTTTGTTATTTGAAATACTCGTAAATAGTTACCAAAACAACTGACTAAAGATATTCCACGATAATTATTTGAATTATTGACACAACCTTTCTTAAAAAATGGTACTATACAGGATTGCGACCAAGATTCTGGGAAAACCCCAGATCTAAAAATAGAATTGAACAATCGTTCTAATCATGGCAATAATACTTCTTTCCCACGAATGAACATTTCATTGATTATCAGATCTCCACTACAGCTTTTATTCAACTTCAAATTAACATTTGGTACATCTGTATCCCCGTCGCTACTAACGCCGATAATATCTCAAAAATAAGTAACTTATAAAATCGTCGAGGATTATATTTTTTTTAGGAAATCTAACATATTTCCTTCATGTTGCTTATACTGCCTTTTCAATTTATATTCATTTTGTAAATGACGTTTGGCAGTAACCAAAACACGGCGGCTCTGATCAGACTTGTCACGATTAAAATTCTTTAATGATTTTCTATATTTCATGTAAAGATTTGGACACTGTGGGGTAATCCATTGTTTGTCAACTGAAACTGTAACACGGCGTCCATCTACCGAGTTCCGAACAGTGTTCTCTCTTCATTCACAATACGGCAAAGTACATTCATTTAGTATATGACATATATTGTTCACACATTCATTAACTGCAAATTGACTATCAAAATCTACATCCTTTTCATTAATCATCTCACTACACTCTTGTAATTTGTTCAAAATTAAATGTACATTTTCATCTTTCCATTCTGACAACTGACAAACTACTCCTCTAAGGAACGTAGCACTCTCTTTAACAACATCCGCATCATTTGTGGAAATGAGTTGACTAGAGGTTATAGTAAAGGAAATGGGACTATTGTCTGAATAAGTATCAAAATGACCAGAATCAAATTTGGTTATATTTTTCACATGTGAACTACAATGCATCAGTCAACAACTAATCAATCATTTGTATTATAAAAAGTGTAACCTATCGTTTTCTATATAGTCATGTCTACTACCGGTTCTTGCGTTCAAATCGCCAACAACGTATAAATCTCCAATATTCTTATAGTTTGCAATTGAATCCTCTAAACACTGAAATAGGTCAGTATCATAGTGATCGTAACAAACTGTTTCTTTCAGGAGGAATGTAACAAAATGCAATTGAATCCTCTAAACACTGAAATGGGTCAGTATCATAGTGATCGTAACAAACTGTTTTTTTTCAGGAGGAATGTAACAAAATGCAAAACATATATAATTCTTTGAAATACCTGATATATCAAATTTCACCCATACAATACTATCATGGATATTGTCAACACTATTAACTTTGTTACACAGTTTAGATCTGTAGAATATATCAATGCCTCGTTGCGTTGGGTCGTTGTGACGGATTGCTAGATGACGCGTTGACATCATTCATGTAGCTAGGATGCAGCTGGCCGTTACGACTGTTGATCGCCTCGTGGGGTTGCGTTGACTGCCTCTGACCATCATTTCCCTGGTTTTCGTCGTACAACTGACCGTTGATGTACAATTTGTCTCTTACCAATCTCGCATTATTACCGATCTGTTTGTGTTGCTTTGGCACAGGGTACAACAGGGACCTAAGGCATTGTTGAAATTGTTAAGGAAATCAATTTGATGAATCCACTTTGCGTGTTTTTGTTCTAATGTGGCACAAAGACGAACAGACAACGGTTAAATGACGATGAAAGTATTAGGGGCATCGAAATGCTGTAAGCTAGCATGTCTCAACGTCAGGTTGCAGCAGACCTTGCGGTGTCTCAAAGTGTGGTGGCAAGAATGTGGAATCGTTTCCAAACTAAGGGAAACCCTTCCAGACGTCATGCTGGCGGTCTTTCTAGGGCTACAACGCAGCGCCAAGACCGATTTGGCTCATACAGGCACGGCATCACAGGTTCCAGACTGCCACACCTTTACGAAATGACCTCTAAAATGCTTCTGGTACCCGGGTAGCCACTCAGACAGTTAGGAACCGTCTTCGTGATGCTGGTTAAAGGTCACGTAGACCAGCAATACAAGTTCCCTTAACTGCCTGCCATGTTAGGGACCGATTAGATTGGGCCCAAGCTCACAGCACTTGGACTCTTTCGGAATGGGAACCGGTTCTTTTACCGACGAGTCCAGATTCTGTCTTGACTTCAACGACAGGCGCGTTAGAGTAAGGAGACAACCTGGGGAGAGGTTCCAGGCAGGTAACGTTGTGGAACATGGTCGTCATGGCGGAGGTTCAGTGATGGTGTGGGGAGGCATAAGCCTTCGTGGGAAAACTGACCTCAATGTCTTCCATAATAGTACCGTTTTGGCCCGGATTTACTGGGATGAAATCCTTGATGCCTATGTCAGACCCTATGCTGGCGCTATCGCCCCTGACTTCATCCTTAAGGACGATAATTCTAGGCCACACAGAGCAAGGGTGACTGAGTAGTATCTACAGCAATAGACTATTCAACGAATGGATTGGCGAGCCCGCTCGCCGGATCTAAATCCCATCAAGCATGTGTTGGACATGCTGCAGACAGCTCTCTCTGCCAGAAATGTTCAGCAAAGAACGCTACAGGAGCTGAGAACAGCTTTAGTAGCTGAGTGGAACGCTATCCCACAAAACCGGATAAGCGATCTCATTCGGGGCATGCGCAGACGTTGTGAAGCTGTAATTGATGCTCATGGGCATCACACTCGATACTAAATCAGTTTCTGTTTATTAAAGATGAGTTTTGTTCAATTTAAGTTTTATGTCACCTGAGCTTTAGCTCAAGTGACCTATTGCTATTCGTTGTCGTGCTTCGTCCGTCGTCCGTTAAAATTTTACATTTTCAACTTAAGCTGAAATACTGTCGAAGGGATTTTATTTATATTTCTTGGGAATGTTACTGACATCTCCCTGATGAAGGGTTGCTATTTTGCGGGTCCATCAATAACCCAATATGGCTGCCAATGCCGCCATTTTGAAGAAAAAAACCTATTTTAAACTAAAAGTCAAGTTCTAATGGACTGATTTAACTGAAACCTTTTAGGAATGAACGACTCATTGTCCTGACAAAGTGTTATTATTTTCCGGGTCCGTCAGATATCCAATATGGCCGTAAATGGCGCCAATTTGAAAAAAACTGATTTAACTGAAATCTTTTAGTTATGAACGTCTCATGGTCCTGACAAAGTGTTGTTATTTTCCTGTTCCGTCAGATATCCAATATGGCCGCCAAGGGGCCATTTTTCTTTTAATTTCAAACTTAAAGTCAAGTTTTAATGGGCTGATTTAACTGAAACCTTTTAGTTATGAACATATCATGGTCCTGACAAAGTGTTGTTATTTTTCTGGTCCGTCAGAAATCCAATAAGGCCGCCAATGCCGCCATTTTGAAAAAAAAAAAATCAAACTTGAAGTCAAGTTCTAATGAATAGATTTAGCTGAAACCTTGTAGGGATGAACGACTAATGGTCCTGACAAAGTGTTGTTATTTTTCGGGTCCATCAGAAAAATCCAATATGGCCGCCAATGCCGCCATTTTGAAAAATACGATTTCAACCTTTTTGTGTTATTGACCATTTGTGTAGTGTACTGTTACATATGAAAAAAATAATTTAGCCTTCACAGCAATACCAGATGCTCTAAAGAAATTAGAATAACTTATATTGAAAGCCATAAGAATTGACTTTGAATATACAGATGGCCACGAATACAATCTTTTAGGCATTGTTGCAAGAACTATTTTGAAACCATCTTTCAATCTGTTTCCATGGTTCTGATTTACCCAATTAATTCATAATAAGGTAAGATTTTCCTCGACCGAACACTGAATTCAGTCTCCAAAAATCATTTATCATTCTAATTTTTGTTTTTTTGTTTTTTAACAATTGTTTTGATTACTTTTTTTGACATTATATCGACACACTGTAAAAATAAAATAAAACTTTTTGACAAATTGTTAATATCAAAATAAAAACAAAATGTTAGAAATAGAAATTATACACTAGAATTATAAATAACATGTTTTAAATAAAGACTGAAGTGTTCAATCAAAGGTTTCCATTGCCTCTGTTTGGTGTTGCCATTGTATCTCCAACGACGATTTCTCAGTTGGAGTTGTTTGCCCATTAAATTTACTACAATAACTGGAAGTTTATCGATTGCACTTATCAGTCAAGATAAAACTTTTCTGAAACATAAGTTAATACTTGTACTGGGACAAATTTCACGTTGCTCTACCTCCTTAAAATGACCTACAACCTGTATTGTGTTAATGTCTTTGTATGAATCTAGAGGAAGCTAATTGTCATGAATTACCAGGTTTTGAAGGTCTATAATTCAGTCGTGGAACTCTCTACCTTAATTATGATATGGAATGCAATCTTTCTTTGATATAGTAATAAGTGAACTTAAGAAATAATGTTAAAAAACAATTAACTGACACCTGTAGAGGATAAATTCAGAGACGTATATATATGTTATGTAGGTCTCTTAATATAATGAAATATTACACAAATTTGGAAATATGACAACTCGTCCTAGTATACAACATTATATAATATATGATTTTGTTGGACGGGTTGACTTATTTATTTGTATTAGTTATCTACCTCTCTATCTGCCTCTTATGTGCACACATGGGACACTTCTGCACTGGAGTTTTCTTTGTGTCTACTATGATTCTCATGCAACAGCAAGTATTAGCCTCATATGGTGATAACACCAATAATCTGATCAACCTAATATATTTTGAAATGTAACTAGAATGCCACAGAGGTGGTCGTCGAGTGCGTGTTTGCCTGGAGTTGTTCTCATACTCTTTCTCTCCATTTCAGAATGAATCACTGTTATTCACATCATTCTCCATCTCAATAGGAACATCTTCCATCACACTCTCATTCATTTCTCTAGATGACGCAGCATCCCCTACTTTCCTGTGTTGGTCGATCTCTTAACCCTCTCGCTTCTTGGACATTTTCACCACTCATGACCTGGCCCTCTCGTAATTTCATACGGTCGGCATGGATGACCTGTGAATTCCCCTTGCGTCCGCAACGCACTCTGTAGGTGCAGTCTGTCAACTTAGTTAGCACCTTGTACGGTCGTCTCAAACGACTTGATAACTTGTGACTTCGTCCCACCTTTATATTATAAAAACTTCATTGCAACTTCATTCTACCAGGACAGCTTGAAGTCATGATTCTTCTTCTGTCCTGGTAGAATGAAGTTCCATTTTATTGCGCCTTATTGATAACAGCTGAGGAATAACATGTTGTTTACGTCTTGACAAATTGTAGGAAGAGTTACCTCCCGTAGACCGTGCCAATTTCAGACAATAAAAGCTCACCGCACTACATCCTTAAGGGCCATGTTAATAGGTAATCTGTATTCCTAAAATCAGTGATAAAATGTAACATTGTCATATATTTATGGAAAGAATAACACAAAAAACCTTAACATTACACCTCATAATAATTGTATGATATATTATATACCCTGAATTTTTCACACAAATCTATTTTTTGGGAGGAAAACCCAAATTTCTGTGGATTTTGCCACGGAACAATTTCTCTTTTTATTGGGAGTAATGACCACTTAATGACACTCCGATATAGTTTCGGGTCCATAGTACACGATAGGAGCACTGAGTGTGTGTACATGTTACCTCTTAAAGTACATGTGACATTATTTTGAACCGGCACTGCTTCAAATTAGGGGAATTGGCGACATACGCATTCACTAAGAAGTTTGCAAATTCTTTTAAGTATGATTTACGTACATAACATGATCCGATCATTGTATCGTTTTAAATAACTACCACCATAAGTATGTCTGTGCATAAAATCTTGGAATATCGACCTAGAAAGATGGCCAGGAGGAGTGTTATATTCCACCATACGTTTTCTGTGCCGATGGACTTCCATTTACCGCGTAGGAATATCTTACTCAAGCTCGTAGTATATCTTGATGTATAAAGCATGAAATATTGCATAAATGTCCCAGAATCTTTTCAATCGAGATTTTATAGAAAAGAATACTTTTGTGTAATTTGAGACATGACTAGAAATAAAATTGTAAAAAGTGGGTATATATTTTGGAGCATAGTTTTCCTTTGTTGACCGGAAATGTTGTTCGGTCTATTGTTCCGAGTATTTACAAAACTTTCATCGCTAGAAACAAAACCTTAAAATATTAATTGATTGATTGATTGATTGATTGATTGATAGGTATGCCTTTCTGTACCTTAAAATAATGCATCATGTCCTTTTTATAGGCAGAGAGGAGCTTTGGGGCATAACGATACATTATCTTCTATTCTGTTCATCCGATCGTCAGTCTAAACAGAGACCGGTGGATTTTCAGGTAAGAATTGACACTACAATTTTGCGTCACGTCAAGAGATGTCGATCTTGTTTGAACATATGTTTTATGTAATATTATTCACTTTCAACCAATTTTATAGATGAGGTAAGCATAGAAAGGTTCTATTATTATGTTTATTTGACCCTGAATTTTCATACACGGATAATGCAAATATATAAACATATAACGACAAGAACGTGGCAAGTACAGCAACCCATAGTCTTCAGGAACACGACGTTCACGTATTATTATTACGATAATTATCACAAAACCCGTGTAAAATGGCCATATACCGTGGAAAAGGATACAGGCACTTTGGAATGACAGGAGGGAATCATTCAACTATGAGAAAAAAGGTGTATCAGCATAAATATATGTATAAATGCAAAATCAATCAGAACATGGAAACAGACAACTTGAATCTGAAATTGAATTGCGCGGAGTTCAATTCTAAACAGGTACAAAATTAAAACAACACGAAGGGCAGGAATGAACAGGTTATTGTTTCTGAAACATAAACAATTTTTCCAGTGTAAAGAGAGTGTCAAAATCCTATGACGGGTATAGGCTTATGAATCTCAATTTATTACAACAGCACATGACTAATAGTACGTTGCATGTTGCCAAATGTGAACACTTGAAGCAGATTGTTACTAAAGACCAGACTCCCGTATGAAAAATGTTTTAGCTAAACATAGAATTATCAATAGTAAAAGACAACCCAAAAATCTCAAAAGGCTATTGAGTTTTTCCAAGTTTGAAACTAATCAAGCTGAACTTATTGTGTCTAAATGTAATTCGCCCAGATGTGGAACATGTAAAATAATTATTGAAGGTTCTACTTTTGTTTTCAAAAACGGATTTAAATTCACTGTACGTTCTAGTATGAATTGTAAGTCGAAGAATGTTATATATGCTATAGTTTGTGTTAAATGTTTGGAATTTTCCATTGGCCAAACTGGGCGTGAATTACGTCAAAGAATGACTCTTCACAAGCAACAAACAATCCATGATGACCTTCGATTTTTACAAGTGAACAAACATATTCATAACTGTGCTAACAATAACTTCAAAATGTTCCCTATTTACCAAATGCATTCATCTGATGTGATAAAGAGGGAAGTTAAGGAGTCGGAGTTAATGAAACTGTTGAAACCCAGTCTGAATAGTTCACATTAAATTCAACGTGTCATGCTTTAAGCAATTGCTGTGCTTTAAATATTATTGTTCATATTTTATTGTTGCCGTAAATGAAACAATTTGTATCTCCCGTATTTTTTTTATTGTTGGTAAGATCATAAAGTTATGCATTTGTCTAAGTCATGTAACGTCACAATTTAGCTTGTATTGTTGTTGACGTCATGGATTTTATGTGTATGCCTTCTGTGACGTCATAATGACTTTGCATTATTGATGACGTCATACTTTCTTGTGTAAACAACTATGACCTCACAATACCTGTTTTCAAAATAAACAGTCTTCTTATGAATGGGGTATCAACCCGAGAAAGGCCTAGAGACGCTAATTCTGTCTTTTGTTATATTTTTTTTATACATATATATATATATATTATGTACTGTGTATAATGTACCTGTGATATACTTAGTCTTTATTCGTTAACGCAATTAGTGGAGGAACCTACAAACTTCACGGAATCATCTTCTTCTCTACTTGATTTATTCATAGTTAACAACGTGAACATTATCAAAAAAGTATCAGTTGGCGAATCTTTTCTACCAGCTATAGACAGATATCATTGCCCTATATATAATTATATCTAGATATCCCTAAATGCACATGCAATTATACCTTTAAAAGGAAAATATGGTTATATAATCAGGGCGATTATCATTTGTTCAATACCAAACTTGGAGCAATCGACTGGCGAGTCAATATAGAAAATTCCTCTCTACAATATGCAGTAAACTTCTTAACCGAATCCATACTAGCATGTGCTTCAGTTTCAATCCCTAACAAATAATTACTGTCCGTTCTCAAGATTCCCCTTGGATGCACAATAACATAAGAACATTAATAAGGTCACGTAAACGTATCCATAGGAAAGCTAAGCGAACTCAGAACCAAGTTCATTGGAATAGGTTTAAACAGCTAAGAAATGCTTGTGTTGATGCTATAAGAAAAGCTAAGGCAGAATATTTTAGTAAACTAGCTGATAAACTTAAGCTTACAAAATCTTCTTCGCGGGAATGGTGGACAATAGCTAACAAGTTTACTGGATTTTCAAAGAAATCTTCTTCTATCCCTCCTTTATTATGTAAAGACGTGGTTATTAACGATGATCAATGTAAAGCTGAAGCATTTAACACCTACTTCTCCGAACAGTCCACTATAAATAGTTCACAAGTTACACTTCCTTTAGAAAATGCATTTCCTCTCCCACATCTAGACACACTCAATATAACACCACAAGATGTCAGCGATGCAATCAGTGTTCTTGGTGTATCAAAGGCAACCGGTCCTGACTTAATACACGGTAAACTTTTAAAAGAAGGGAAAGATAAATTATGTGAGCCACTTTGTTGTATTTTCAATAAGTCTATAAATGATAGTATTTATCCAGACAGTTGGAAAAATGCTAACGTGACACCCGTTTTTAAAAAAGGTGACAAAACTATTGTGTCTAATTACAGACCCAAGTATTGTCGGCAAGCTAATGGAACGTTGTGTTTTTAAATATGTGTACAATTTTCTCAGAGAAAACATTTTTTTACAGAACACCAGTCTGGTTTTACTCTCGGTGACTCTGCTGTAAATCAAGTATTTTATATTACAAATGATATTGGGAAAGCTTTAGATTCTGATATAAGTAACGCGTTCGACAGAGTTTGGCATGAAGGGTTGATATACAAGCTGAAATTAGCGGGTTTATCGGATAAAATTATCAAATGGTTTGAAAGTTATCTGGAAAACAGAGAGCAAAGGGTAGTTTTGGGTGGGAAGTTTTCAGATCTCAAAAATATTACGGCAGGTGTTCCGCAGGGATCAATACTTGGGCCTTTATTATTTCTTGTCTACATATTAACGATATTATTGTTAATCTAAGATGTAAAGTTAAACTTTTTGCAGACGATACATATCTTTACATAATAGTGGGCGATCCCAGGGTGGCTAGAAATATGTTAAATAATGATTTTAATACTATTCAAGAATGGGCTGACAAATGGCTGGTAACTTTTAATCCAAACAAAACCGAAAGTTTACTTATTAGTCGTAAAGTTTTGAAACCTCACCATGGTGATCTTTACTTGAATAATAGTGTTATTTCTGAAGTGTCTAGTCACAAACATCTTGGTGTTTGGTTTTCGTCAAATCTTTCATGGCAGGTTCATATAAATCATATGATAGAATCTGCATCAAAACGTCTAAATGTATTAAGAAAATTGAAATTCAAACTTGATAGAAATTCTTTACAAATAATGTATTTATCATTTGTTAGACCAATTCTGGAGTACGCTGACATAGTCTGGGACAATATACCAAATTATCTAAGTGAGAAATTAGAAAGTGTGCAACTAGAGGCAGCCAGAATCGTTACAGGGGGTACCAAATTATCTAATATAGAACTTCTATATAGAGACCCCAAATGGGAAAAACTAGCAGATCGTCGTAAAAAACACAAATTAATACAGTATCATAAAATGGTCAACAAAATATCGCCGAACTATCTATCTTCTCTAGTCCCTTCAAGAATTTCCGACAATCATACATATACAAGAAGATCCGACTTACATGAGACTGTACAAACACGAACAAACTTATATAATGAATCTTTTTTACCTTCCTCAATTCGCCTCTGAAATGAACTACCGCTAAATATTAGAGAAAATTCATCAGTTAAGGTACTTAAAACACATCTTGATAATAACAGTATCAGACATGCACCAAACTATTTTTATACTGGTAATCGCAAAGGTCAAATACTCCATGCTAGACTCCGACTTAAAGGTAGCTCATTAAACCAACATTTATTCCACAAAAACCTTTCTGACTCACCTTGTTGTGTTTGTGACTTTCTGATAGAGGACAACTTTCATTTTTTATTTACTTGTGTTAATTATTCTCGTAACCGACAGCAGTACTTATCTGATATAATCTTAAAATACAATATTCATGACAATGTAGATGTTCTTTTATGGGGTGATCCCACACTAAATGATAGGGAAAATGCAGAAATATTCATTTCCGCGCAGAACTTTATCGTCAGCAGCAGCAGATGTTAATGGCTATTGCATATCTAAGTTAGTTTTCCTTTTCACCACTGAGGTAACTATTTCTATGTGATTCCCTACGAATCTTTATCAATCAATTTTCTTTTTATTCTTTACTAAGTAACAGCTCGTTGTCAATGTCTTTTACTACGAATCAAATAATGTATATCTACTATTTTTTCATTATTTAAATGATGTTTTGTCCGTCTCATCAATGATGTGTTTAAATGTCCATGTAAATTGCTGCAACTGTACTAGAGGAGAGGAATTAATATAAGCTTATAGCTTGTTTTCCGATCCTTGTTGTATCTGTACTGTATTGTAATGTAGTGTGCAAATGATGAAATAAAATATTGTTTAAACTAATGTACCTGTGTGTAACTTTTGGTAAAATCAGATATGTCGGATAATATGTAGAACGAATATCAGAAAAGTCTGGTCAGATTTATAATGGACAGATTTCAAAATTACATTGAATAAAGATAATGCAACATCTAACTTTCACTTTATGTGTATGTTTTAAGTTTGTGAAAGAAAAAGTGGTCAGAAAACGGAAAACACCCACCATTACGCCTGAAAATACACCTGCTGTTGTAACACCAGAAACACCTTCATCTCGGTCACAACAGAAGAAAGTCCTGCAGGCCTCGACCTCGATATATACATGCACCCAGTCATCAGACGCAGTAGACAGAATTCCTGCTGTGCCTACTTCCACAAGGTATTAATCATGTTAATCTAAATTGTATTTGTATGGTAAAATGCATTTGATTTTGACTTTAGGGACATGGTCTGAAGGATCAAGTTTAAGCTTATGCCATGGTGTGGTGTCGATTGTCTGTGTGTCAACTTTTTCTTCAATGACTTCTACGTTATACTACGTACATTTTAATATGCCCACATATATTTGTTGCATATTATTATACGGCACTGTCCACAATATCTATGCACTCCTTGCTTGGATTCTTGTTATACTTCACAGAATTGTTTCCCATGACCAAGGGTGTGTCACAACCTTACCACAAACTCTTATCTCCAAGGTCGTGAATCAGTGACATCTACAAAGTGTGTCTTGGTCATAGCATATTGTTAACATAGTGTCATGACCATGCTGCTAGGATATATCAAACACTTTTTTATGATACGACTGTGTTATGTAGCTGTTCAATGGTGCCTATTGTTCTGAACTTGGTACATATATTCATGTCATGGCCCTGACTATGTGTTTATCGTATTTCCAGGTTTTAATGTGTGCTGTTCAGGCCCATTATACATTTTGTTATATAATAATACATTCACCTTTAGTAAGTCATTATTTCGAAAACAAATACATTTATATTTATTTGTAAATACTTGCTTTGGTATATCAAGTAGGTCCAAGCGAAATCAAGGGATTAATTTGTTGGGAGGCGGATTTCGAATGAGTGGATAGACGGCCAAAAGAAAGTATTGTACAATGGAACTGTCACATGTACTTTGTCTGGGAAAGATGGTGATCCTGCGGTAGTTTATAAAGTCATGTATGATGAAAATGATGAACCAAGCCAAGTAGATCATCTTCTGGAAGACTACAGATCTTCTTCTTTGAAACTCATTGATTTAAAGCTGGTAAATGCTTCATAAAATATTGTATATAGGTATACTGAACCAGTACTTATCTTCCTTTACCAAATGGTTTGTAGTATTGATATGATTTAAATGATATATATGTAACAGATTTATTAGATAGGTAGGAGATATCAGCACTTTGTTAACACTTTTTAAAAGAGGCGTTTAACTTTAAATGGTATCATGGCATGCTTTTTGCTGTAATACTACATATTCATGTATGTCCACATCACAATGACAGCAAAACTGAAATCAATTTAGCCTACAAAATGTAGCATGTCACAGAGTACAGCTCTCTTTGCAGAAAAGACTCAGAAGAAGAGCAAGTCGTATTATTTGATAATATTTGTTGTTTCTAAGTAGTTAAAAAAACTAGGGTATTCAGAAGGCTTATTTATATAATTTGAAAATGTGGAAAATAAATATTATCATATATGATTTTAATAATTGTACTGCATTGTAACATTTTCAACCAAAAATATCAGTGATCAACACTATAATGTTTGATTATAATTATCGTCTAGATATGTAGTTAAGCATTGTTATTCAATGGTGTATAATATAGTTGTATAAAATGAAATATTTCCTGTATTTTACTGAAATTTTGTACAGTCCGAAATTAGGTAATGATATACATTTTCTGTTATAGTCAGTTGTTATTTCTTTTTCTTACAGAGTGCATGTATATGTGCAAGAAAAGGGGGAAAGTCTCATGCAAGGATCTGATTACCACTATCTATGTTTTTCTTGGATGCTGTAAATCATATAGATGTGCAAGTATTGAGGCCCTTCTGGGAAATGTTATGCATACAGGTATTGGTTTTATTAATGATTGAATAATTTTGTCAAATTTTTGGTATTGTAGTCTACAATAAAAATATTTTAGCAGCTACAAAATATACACCATAAACTTGAATGTATTTTCCTGACATTAAACTATATTTGTATTTCTTTCAGCTATGATATTTCATAGACAGGACCAATCCATGTGCTGGTAACTGATTTACAGACTACACCACTACAATGCGACCCTATTAGACAAGCTTAAGGTAAATCATTATGTAAGTTACTTGTAATTAATTATATACTGATAATATTTATTATTGTTTCTTCCCTGTTTTGTTGTTTGACAGAGAAGACATTCATAGGGTCTCAAGATTCTATACCTATCATTTTGGAGATTCTTGTATATTTTCAAATTCCTGTAAATTCATATCATTGTCATTTTCCCCCCATATGAAGTTGTTAGAAAAGTCCTTTGAAAGTGTCAATTCGATTGATTGTAGCCTTGACATTGTTAATCCACATGTGTCATTTAATTCAGAAATTTATTCAATCACATAGTGTGCATTGTAATTTCAGTAGATGTCAGTGTTGTGTCTGTGTTCAATTATTGGAGATTATGCTTTTTGTGGTTGACACTTTTTATTTATCATATTCCAAAAGCTCTGAAGCAAATTCAACCAAACTTGGTAGGATACATCCCCATGTGAAAAGTGTATTTAAATTAGTATAATGTAACTGGACATCAAGGGACATGGTCATTAGGGGGGATACATATTCTAAATTTATGGTTTTTGTAGTCTACAATAAAAATAGCACAGATGCTCATTGATACACATTCGCTTCATGCTCTTCGTGTTGCCTCATCAAACCTAAGACGTTAAATTAAGTAATGTTCTCACTCCCTGCTTAGTGCTTAGTAATTAGGTCAGATTTACGACAGATTTACCTAGAAGATCAGCTGCAGCTCACTTATTACAAGCATGCAAAATCAATTAACACTGTTTTAGTCTAGTTGTAAGCTGTAATATGCAAGTTCACTATCATCAATAAGATATACACTAAACACAGAGAATAAGTCCACCAGCTTCAGATGATAAACATTTTTTGACAAGGAAGACTTTTTATTTATTTGTTTGGTGCAGGAGATAATACACGGCATACTTGGCCATCTGACGTGTTAAGGATTGGAAACCATTAAATTAGATGTACATTTATCATTACCCTTGACAAGATGCTATGAAGTGGATATTTTGTGTGTTAAATTTTCCATGCCTCTTCAAACCATTCACAGTGTAGAAAGTTTATGGTAAGTACATTTTACTGGTGCTTGTGTATTCCATATATATTTAATAAAATGCATTTGGTTATGTTTATAGACACACAAAACTAACAAATAGAAACTTTCACAAACCCGGACTGTCATATTGGTCATAGTCATCATGACCTTTACTGCAATACATATATATTACTTATTTTCTTTTGGTTTCCAGAATCTTCTCTTGTGCTTGTTTGGCTGATGAATATGGTGCACTTATTTTTGAGAGTATGATATATAATGTACACTTTATATATTAAATCTAGTACTAGTAATATTGTATATGCATGGATATATTAAATAATTCTAAATTTATTGAAGCATTATAATTGTTTTTAAAAATTCGATTAATTAAAAGGAATGTTATTGATATTTACTGCAAATAAATATTTTTTGACCTTAAACTCTACTTTTTTTAGAGATAATTATATGTGATCTGTATTAGCCAATATATATTTGTTTGAAAGTAGTTCCAAAATAAATGTAAGAGTTATTTCCCTTAGATAGGGTCAAACGTAGTCTCCTGTGACATGATTTACCCAATATCTCTAACCTCTAAAAACCAATATGATAATGTCATAGACTTAATTATTTGCTTCAATTGTATAACAGATGACTCAGGGTTTGTGTTTCTTTCATGATTTTTCAGATTTAAGAAAAAAAATATGAAATTGTTCTGTGCTGCTATGGACATATGTGATCTTCTTCAGCTTCTATCTGTGTACAGAACTATTTAAGGGCTTTATCTGGAATCTACTAGTCGCAACGAACATTTTGATATATAATATATCATAATGCTATCAAATTTGGAGTGTAAATTGTTAGCAACATACCAAATAATACCTATTTAGATGACCCATAAACTGTCATATTTCTCTGATTATTTTTATTATTGTTTCATTCCAGTCACTATCACTTAACCATTCCCGCTCAATCAATAGAATGCAGTTTTCACTGAATAATGTATTAATATCTGTTGACAAAAATATAAAAACATTATTTGTTTTCATAAATTTCTCTACAAATACCACAGTATATAAATTATATGTGTGAAAGAAAAATACAATGTTTAAACGACCCACTTAAAAGCTCTCATGATATGAAAGGGCAGACATAGGACCAGCCGCGACAGTTCAATATCAGGAAAGAAACATCACTTTGCCCACTTAAGCTGGTACAATTTACATTTAATATTTTACTTACTTGTCCGATACTAAGAGGTGACCCTTGGGATATGTCCAATAGAAATGTATGACAATAGCCTACTGGTGGTTTGGGGTGGATCTGAAATTGAAATGATAAAATATACTATAATCATAAATGACAAATACATAACCATGTAGCACGAGTAGCTTAAAGTATATCAGATTTTGATTTGCTTGTCTGTAGTTTAAGAACATCTACGTATACCCATATTAGTTGTGTAAAGTAATCAAATATAATTCGAGGAGGCTAAGAGGTATCAATTAAATGGGTTCGTTATGATATACAATAAATATGATATGTGAAGTTCTGTATGACTTGGCTAAATATTCGAAGTTTGATTGTGAACAGAAATTTAACTGCATTTTATTTATAAACGACGAAGGCCTGTTAGCTCTTACGCTGTACCACGAGTTGCCCCCCGTTGAACGACCGTGAACAGGATGGCACTGGGTAAACTAAAGGTTGTCTCCCATTGAACAGTCGAACGGTAGTAAAGCGATTGGAAAAAAAGGAAAAAGGCACGGCGTTCTGTGAAAGGGCATTGGATCAGGGGAAAAGAGCATATCGCGGCGCCGTGCTAATCGGTTTATCATGACAGTCATATCCACACACAATTTATCTCACCAAACCCTATGCATTACACACCGCACCTTATTTCCCAACTTCCTATCTTACCACAACTTATCTCCTGACATTTAATATAATAATTATAATAATAATATAAAACATTTATAAAATGCCCTATAAAATTGTTAAAATTACTCTAAAGCGCTTTACAACATACGGATACTAGAAATAGTTATAATTTTAAAATAAAGATGGCTTACAATTACCACTATGCATTAGGCAAGAAGATAATCATCGCAATGTGCACATAATTGAATAAATAAAGGGTGGCATTTACATGATGTCTGTGCAAAGAGTCTAAAATGCAGACGTGAAAAGGTGAGTTTTGATGTCCCTCTTGAATTTGGGCAGTGTAATTGACTTTCTAAACGTAGCCAAAACCCTCCCAAAGCACCGGTTTCCGTAGGTCACAGTACGAGATTCTGGGACACACAACAATGATTCTGACTCCGACCTCAGTGACTGTGCCGGCTGGTACAGGGTAACAAGCTCCTGTAGGTACTGGGGACTGTTCCATTCAGTGCCTTGTATGTGTACACTAAAAATTTGTACTATGACCTGTATCGTACAGGTAACTAATGCAATGGATATAGCACAGGTGTGATGTGCTCTCTCTTTCGGATACGAGAAAATCAGCCATGCTGCAGTGTTCTGAACCCTCTGCAGTCGACTAATTAGTTTGTCACATATACCACAGAGCAGGGCGTTACCATAATCCAACCATGAGGTAAGAAGTGAATGCACCAAATCTTGCATGCATCTGCAGTTATAAACTGCCGGATACAGCCGGTGTTCCTGATCTGGTAGTAACAGGATTTGGCAATAGCGTTCAACCCCCTATTTTTTTTTACAGCTGGGGCAGTCTCAATAGTTCTAGCCCCGACCTTGAGCTGGAGATCCATTGCTTGCTGACACTTTGGGGAAAAGACGTTTTTTCCTGATTAAGCTTTAGCATATTGGCATATCTGAGGAACCCCGAAATCTAGTACATTGTCATGTGAGGTGGTAGATCCTATAGCAACACACTTTCATCGTTCACTCAGATAAGACTTATCCAGCATAATGCGGTATCCGTCACTCCATAAGAGTACTTAAGACGTTTATATAGTATGCCATGGTCGATGACGTCAAATGTAGCTGATAAGTCAAGCATGACAAGCACCGCTCTGCACTTGTTATCAAATACAGAAGCTATGCCATTGTAAACACGTAGGAGGGCCGTCTCAGTAGAGTGTCCCATGCGGTAGGCCGATTGCAGCTTGTCCTGGATACTGTTTTCATGGAGATGAACCTTAAAACGCCATGACACAACCTTCTCCAAGATCTTAGACAGAAAAGGTAGATTTGATACCGAGCGGTAGTTCTTCAATTCCTCCTTTTCCATTCCAGGCTTCTTCAACAATGGTCTTACATTTGCCTTCTTGAAACACAATGGAACCTTTGAATCAGCCAATGATTTGCTCATGATTGAGGTAATCAAAGGAAGCAGTGCTTCCAAACATTGCTTAAATAGGTCTGTAGGTAGTGGGTCAAGCTCACAGGACTTCGATTCCGAGGTCATGATGTGATTGCGCAACTCGTCCTGGGTTGTTGGTGAGAGCTTTGTCAATGGTTCCCCATTAAATTCAATGTCAGCAGACATGACAAAGATATCATTGTCAGCAGTAGAGTTTATTTCGGCAATATTTTTCTTGATCGACCTGATTTTATTAAGAAAATAATCACTGAACTTGTTTGACAAGTCTTTTTCAAAGTTACAGCTTGGCAGGATGGTTTCGCCTTTCTGACCCATTAGGTTAAGGCATAATGGTGAGTCTAAAAAGCTGTCTATGATTCTACCATATTCTTCGATTCTTTCCGATTTCCGATTTTTTCCCACAAAAACGTATCTCCCAACAGTTTATCCCACCACACCTTATCCCACCGCATCTTATTTCGATACATCTTCTTTCCGCAGATTTTAATACAACAAACCGATCTCACAACAGCTTAACCAATCACAACTTATCTCACAACAGCTTAACCCATCACAACTTATCTCACAACATCTTTGCGAACAACACCTTATCAAACCAATCCTCTATTCTCCACATTTTATTTCACAATACCCTATCCCGACTGACCTTAGCTTCCCTGTACCTTATCTAAGCACCCCTTATCACTCAACACCTTATATAAATATAAACTTATTTTTTTCACAACAATTATGTAACAAGTTATTTCAACTTATATTAATCCCTCTTGTTGAACCGGATGTTAGCGCGATAAGGGTCTAAATGTGGGAAGAAACCGGAGTACCTGGTTTAACACCTTATCCAATCACCCCTTATCATCCAACACCTTATCTAACCAACCCTTATCACCAGACACCTTAGTTAACCACCCCTTATCATCCAACACCTTAGCTAACCATCCCTTATCATCCAACACCCTATTTAACAACCCCTTATCATCCACCACCTTATATAACCAACTCTTATCACCAGATACCCTATTTAGTCACCCATTATCATCCAACACCTGATCTAACCAACTCTAACACCCAACACCCTATTTAGCCACCCATTATCATCCAACACCTGATCTAACCAACTCTTATCACCCAACACCCTATTTAACCACCCCTTATCAGCCAACACCTTAGCTAACCATCCCTTATCACCAGATACCCTATTTAACCACTCCTTATCATCCAACACCTTATCTAACCAACCCTTATCACCCAACACCCTATTTAACCACCCCTTATCATCCAACACCTGATCTAACCAACTCTTATCACCCAACACCCTATTTAACAACCCCTTATCATCCAACACCTTATCTAACCATCCCTTATCATCACATACCTATTCTGAAGACATTTTATCTCGCCTTGTCACACAAAACCTTCTTACGTCACACCTTATTACACCACAACTTTTCACACCACACCTTGTCTCACAACACCTATTACGCCACACATTATTACACCACAATCTGTCTAACCACAACTTATCATACCACATATTATCGTACCACACCTTGTCTCACCACACCTTTTCTTGTCTAACACCTTATCCTTATCATACCACATCTTATCACATCACACCATATCACATCACACCGTATCTCCTAACATCTTATCATACCACACCTTTTCACACCACACCTTGTTCCACCACACCCTTGTCTCACCACACCTTATTACACCACACCATATTACACCACATTTTGTCTAACCACAACTTATACCACACCTTATCACACCACACCTTAATTCACCACATCTTGTCTCACCACACCTTATTTAACCACACCTTGTCTCACCACACTTTATCACATCACATCTTGTCTCACCACACCTTATTTAACCACACCTTATCATACCACACCTTATCATACCACACCTTTTCACACCACACCTTGTCTCACCACACCTTATTACACCACACCACATTACACCACATCCTGTCTCACCACACCTTGTCTCACCACACCTTATCTCACCACACCTTATTTAACCACACCTTATCTCACCACACCTAATCATACCACACCTTTTCACACAATACCTTATATCACCACACTTTATCCCACAACACCTTATCACCCAACACCTTATCACCGTACACCTTGTCTAACCACACCTTATCACACCGAAACATGCCTTACCAGATTTTATCACACCACAACTTGTAACACCACTCGTTATCCCACCACACCTAGCGCACAACAACTTATCATACATCTTCTCATTTCACATCTTGTCTCACCGCAACTTATAATATCACACTTTATCTTACCACATCATATCATTCCACACCTTCTCATACTTATAGATTATCACACTGTATTTTCAGAATTTGTCGTAAGAACAATTTTCTCACCGCAAGTGGACTCGATATCTACTTGGAACAAAGATAATTGTTCGAACGACAAACACTGAAAATATTGTATGATAAACTATTTATCATCTATATACTACTACCTTAATATTTCTACATATTAAAAACTCAACTATACACCATGTTTTCCAAATGACTTCTAAGTTTTGCGCGGAGGAATACAATGAACCTTAAAACTACGTCGAATAAATATTTGTAAACAATCATATCGTCATTGGCTTTACCATACACACATTGACACCTGAAATGGTATTGTTATTCTCACAATATTTTCCCTTATTTTTGTATTGATATGTTTATCACGGATTATTTTCTTACCCGAATCACTTTTGTGTGGACACTATTTCCGGTTTCGGACGTCATCTGGCGCGAGCAGACGTTCTTTTTTGAGAAAATTCCTTCCCAAGTATTGGGGAATGGGAATTTCGTTCTCAAGATGTTCTCAAGTTGTTCTCAAGTCATTCCCAACTTCTTCTCATACTGACAACCAATGATAATGAATTTATCATGCTACCAGTAGGTGGTATAAAGTAGTATATATATGATAATACACTTTATCACATCCAAAATTATCTCTCAACACCGTATTTTTTATTTCCCAATACCGTTTCTTATTACCCAATACCGTTTTTTTTCAACGCACATTATCTCGCCTTTACTTCAATCCCAATTCCTTATCTCCCAACATCTTATCTCTCAACACCTTATCTCGCCACACCTTCTCACAACACCTTAGCTCAAAACACCTTATCTCAAAATATCTTACCTCCCCATTTCTTATCTGACAAACCATTTCGCAACACACCTTATCTTCCAATACCTTTTCTCTCCATACATATCTCCCCTCACCTGATATCACCACACCTTATCTTCAAACATCTTGCGTCACCACAACATATCTCCCAATACAGTATCTCAAAACACTTTTTCCCACCGCTCCTTTTCTCTCAACACCTAATTTTAACTCATCTTATATCCCCACACTGTAATTAATTTCAACACACCGTATTTCCCTTACCTTTTCACCAAAACACTTTGTTTAACACCAGTTATCTACCAACAACTTATCATACCACACCTTGTCACACCACACCTTGTCACACCACACCTTGTCACACCATACCTTATCACCCCACATCTTATCACCCCATACCTTATCACACCACACCTTATCACACCACACCTTATCATCCCACACCTTATTATACCACACCTTATCACACCACACCTTATCATACCACACCTTATCACACCACACCTTATCACACCACACCTTATCATACCACATCTTATCACACCACACCTTATCATCCCACATCTTATCACACCACACCTTATCATACCACACCTTATCACACCACACCTTATCACACCACACCTTATCATACCACACCTTA
>NW_018407760.1:20129-44612 GCF_002113885.1 Mizuhopecten yessoensis | reverse complement strand
TAGCAGATCGTCGTAAAAAACACAAATTAATACAGTATCATAAAATGGTCAACAAAATATCGCCGAACTATCTATCTTCTCTAGTCCCTTCAAGAATTTCCGACAATCATACATATACAAGAAGATCCGACTTACATGAGACTGTACAAACACGAACAAACTTATATAATGAATCTTTTTTACCTTCCTCAATTCGCCTCTGAAATGAACTACCGCTAAATATTAGAGAAAATTCATCAGTTAAGGTACTTAAAACACATCTTGATAATAACAGTATCAGACATGCACCAAACTATTTTTATACTGGTAATCGCAAAGGTCAAATACTCCATGCTAGACTCCGACTTAAAGGTAGCTCATTAAACCAACATTTATTCCACAAAAACCTTTCTGACTCACCTTGTTGTGTTTGTGACTTTCTGATAGAGGACAACTTTCATTTTTTATTTACTTGTGTTAATTATTCTCGTAACCGACAGCAGTACTTATCTGATATAATCTTAAAATACAATATTCATGACAATGTAGATGTTCTTTTATGGGGTGATCCCACACTAAATGATAGGGAAAATGCAGAAATATTCATTTCCGCGCAGAACTTTATCGTCAGCAGCAGCAGATGTTAATGGCTATTGCATATCTAAGTTAGTTTTCCTTTTCACCACTGAGGTAACTATTTCTATGTGATTCCCTACGAATCTTTATCAATCAATTTTCTTTTTATTCTTTACTAAGTAACAGCTCGTTGTCAATGTCTTTTACTACGAATCAAATAATGTATATCTACTATTTTTTCATTATTTAAATGATGTTTTGTCCGTCTCATCAATGATGTGTTTAAATGTCCATGTAAATTGCTGCAACTGTACTAGAGGAGAGGAATTAATATAAGCTTATAGCTTGTTTTCCGATCCTTGTTGTATCTGTACTGTATTGTAATGTAGTGTGCAAATGATGAAATAAAATATTGTTTAAACTAATGTACCTGTGTGTAACTTTTGGTAAAATCAGATATGTCGGATAATATGTAGAACGAATATCAGAAAAGTCTGGTCAGATTTATAATGGACAGATTTCAAAATTACATTGAATAAAGATAATGCAACATCTAACTTTCACTTTATGTGTATGTTTTAAGTTTGTGAAAGAAAAAGTGGTCAGAAAACGGAAAACACCCACCATTACGCCTGAAAATACACCTGCTGTTGTAACACCAGAAACACCTTCATCTCGGTCACAACAGAAGAAAGTCCTGCAGGCCTCGACCTCGATATATACATGCACCCAGTCATCAGACGCAGTAGACAGAATTCCTGCTGTGCCTACTTCCACAAGGTATTAATCATGTTAATCTAAATTGTATTTGTATGGTAAAATGCATTTGATTTTGACTTTAGGGACATGGTCTGAAGGATCAAGTTTAAGCTTATGCCATGGTGTGGTGTCGATTGTCTGTGTGTCAACTTTTTCTTCAATGACTTCTACGTTATACTACGTACATTTTAATATGCCCACATATATTTGTTGCATATTATTATACGGCACTGTCCACAATATCTATGCACTCCTTGCTTGGATTCTTGTTATACTTCACAGAATTGTTTCCCATGACCAAGGGTGTGTCACAACCTTACCACAAACTCTTATCTCCAAGGTCGTGAATCAGTGACATCTACAAAGTGTGTCTTGGTCATAGCATATTGTTAACATAGTGTCATGACCATGCTGCTAGGATATATCAAACACTTTTTTATGATACGACTGTGTTATGTAGCTGTTCAATGGTGCCTATTGTTCTGAACTTGGTACATATATTCATGTCATGGCCCTGACTATGTGTTTATCGTATTTCCAGGTTTTAATGTGTGCTGTTCAGGCCCATTATACATTTTGTTATATAATAATACATTCACCTTTAGTAAGTCATTATTTCGAAAACAAATACATTTATATTTATTTGTAAATACTTGCTTTGGTATATCAAGTAGGTCCAAGCGAAATCAAGGGATTAATTTGTTGGGAGGCGGATTTCGAATGAGTGGATAGACGGCCAAAAGAAAGTATTGTACAATGGAACTGTCACATGTACTTTGTCTGGGAAAGATGGTGATCCTGCGGTAGTTTATAAAGTCATGTATGATGAAAATGATGAACCAAGCCAAGTAGATCATCTTCTGGAAGACTACAGATCTTCTTCTTTGAAACTCATTGATTTAAAGCTGGTAAATGCTTCATAAAATATTGTATATAGGTATACTGAACCAGTACTTATCTTCCTTTACCAAATGGTTTGTAGTATTGATATGATTTAAATGATATATATGTAACAGATTTATTAGATAGGTAGGAGATATCAGCACTTTGTTAACACTTTTTAAAAGAGGCGTTTAACTTTAAATGGTATCATGGCATGCTTTTTGCTGTAATACTACATATTCATGTATGTCCACATCACAATGACAGCAAAACTGAAATCAATTTAGCCTACAAAATGTAGCATGTCACAGAGTACAGCTCTCTTTGCAGAAAAGACTCAGAAGAAGAGCAAGTCGTATTATTTGATAATATTTGTTGTTTCTAAGTAGTTAAAAAAACTAGGGTATTCAGAAGGCTTATTTATATAATTTGAAAATGTGGAAAATAAATATTATCATATATGATTTTAATAATTGTACTGCATTGTAACATTTTCAACCAAAAATATCAGTGATCAACACTATAATGTTTGATTATAATTATCGTCTAGATATGTAGTTAAGCATTGTTATTCAATGGTGTATAATATAGTTGTATAAAATGAAATATTTCCTGTATTTTACTGAAATTTTGTACAGTCCGAAATTAGGTAATGATATACATTTTCTGTTATAGTCAGTTGTTATTTCTTTTTCTTACAGAGTGCATGTATATGTGCAAGAAAAGGGGGAAAGTCTCATGCAAGGATCTGATTACCACTATCTATGTTTTTCTTGGATGCTGTAAATCATATAGATGTGCAAGTATTGAGGCCCTTCTGGGAAATGTTATGCATACAGGTATTGGTTTTATTAATGATTGAATAATTTTGTCAAATTTTTGGTATTGTAGTCTACAATAAAAATATTTTAGCAGCTACAAAATATACACCATAAACTTGAATGTATTTTCCTGACATTAAACTATATTTGTATTTCTTTCAGCTATGATATTTCATAGACAGGACCAATCCATGTGCTGGTAACTGATTTACAGACTACACCACTACAATGCGACCCTATTAGACAAGCTTAAGGTAAATCATTATGTAAGTTACTTGTAATTAATTATATACTGATAATATTTATTATTGTTTCTTCCCTGTTTTGTTGTTTGACAGAGAAGACATTCATAGGGTCTCAAGATTCTATACCTATCATTTTGGAGATTCTTGTATATTTTCAAATTCCTGTAAATTCATATCATTGTCATTTTCCCCCCATATGAAGTTGTTAGAAAAGTCCTTTGAAAGTGTCAATTCGATTGATTGTAGCCTTGACATTGTTAATCCACATGTGTCATTTAATTCAGAAATTTATTCAATCACATAGTGTGCATTGTAATTTCAGTAGATGTCAGTGTTGTGTCTGTGTTCAATTATTGGAGATTATGCTTTTTGTGGTTGACACTTTTTATTTATCATATTCCAAAAGCTCTGAAGCAAATTCAACCAAACTTGGTAGGATACATCCCCATGTGAAAAGTGTATTTAAATTAGTATAATGTAACTGGACATCAAGGGACATGGTCATTAGGGGGGATACATATTCTAAATTTATGGTTTTTGTAGTCTACAATAAAAATAGCACAGATGCTCATTGATACACATTCGCTTCATGCTCTTCGTGCTGCCTCATCAAACCTAAGACGTTAAATTAAGTAATGTTCTCACTCCCTGCTTAGTGCTTAGTAATTAGGTCAGATTTACGACAGATTTACCTAGAAGATCAGCTGCAGCTCACTTATTACAAGCATGCAAAATCAATTAACACTGTTTTAGTCTAGTTGTAAGCTGTAATATGCAAGTTCACTATCATCAATAAGATATACACTAAACACAGAGAATAAGTCCACCAGCTTCAGATGATAAACATTTTTTGACAAGGAAGACTTTTTATTTATTTGTTTGGTGCAGGAGATAATACACGGCATACTTGGCCATCTGACGTGTTAAGGATTGGAAACCATTAAATTAGATGTACATTTATCATTACCCTTGACAAGATGCTATGAAGTGGATATTTTGTGTGTTAAATTTTCCATGCCTCTTCAAACCATTCACAGTGTAGAAAGTTTATGGTAAGTACATTTTACTGGTGCTTGTGTATTCCATATATATTTAATAAAATGCATTTGGTTATGTTTATAGACACACAAAACTAACAAATAGAAACTTTCACAAACCCGGACTGTCATATTGGTCATAGTCATCATGACCTTTACTGCAATACATATATATTACTTATTTTCTTTTGGTTTCCAGAATCTTCTCTTGTGCTTGTTTGGCTGATGAATATGGTGCACTTATTTTTGAGAGTATGATATATAATGTACACTTTATATATTAAATCTAGTACTAGTAATATTGTATATGCATGGATATATTAAATAATTCTAAATTTATTGAAGCATTATAATTGTTTTTAAAAATTCGATTAATTAAAAGGAATGTTATTGATATTTACTGCAAATAAATATTTTTTGACCTTAAACTCTACTTTTTTTAGAGATAATTATATGTGATCTGTATTAGCCAATATATATTTGTTTGAAAGTAGTTCCAAAATAAATGTAAGAGTTATTTCCCTTAGATAGGGTCAAACGTAGTCTCCTGTGACATGATTTACCCAATATCTCTAACCTCTAAAAACCAATATGATAATGTCATAGACTTAATTATTTGCTTCAATTGTATAACAGATGACTCAGGGTTTGTGTTTCTTTCATGATTTTTCAGATTTAAGAAAAAAAATATGAAATTGTTCTGTGCTGCTATGGACATATGTGATCTTCTTCAGCTTCTATCTGTGTACAGAACTATTTAAGGGCTTTATCTGGAATCTACTAGTCGCAACGAACATTTTGATATATAATATATCATAATGCTATCAAATTTGGAGTGTAAATTGTTAGCAACATACCAAATAATACCTATTTAGATGACCCATAAACTGTCATATTTCTCTGATTATTTTTATTATTGTTTCATTCCAGTCACTATCACTTAACCATTCCCGCTCAATCAATAGAATGCAGTTTTCACTGAATAATGTATTAATATCTGTTGACAAAAATATAAAAACATTATTTGTTTTCATAAATTTCTCTACAAATACCACAGTATATAAATTATATGTGTGAAAGAAAAATACAATGTTTAAACGACCCACTTAAAAGCTCTCATGATATGAAAGGGCAGACATAGGACCAGCCGCGACAGTTCAATATCAGGAAAGAAACATCACTTTGCCCACTTAAGCTGGTACAATTTACATTTAATATTTTACTTACTTGTCCGATACTAAGAGGTGACCCTTGGGATATGTCCAATAGAAATGTATGACAATAGCCTACTGGTGGTTTGGGGTGGATCTGAAATTGAAATGATAAAATATACTATAATCATAAATGACAAATACATAACCATGTAGCACGAGTAGCTTAAAGTATATCAGATTTTGATTTGCTTGTCTGTAGTTTAAGAACATCTACGTATACCCATATTAGTTGTGTAAAGTAATCAAATATAATTCGAGGAGGCTAAGAGGTATCAATTAAATGGGTTCGTTATGATATACAATAAATATGATATGTGAAGTTCTGTATGACTTGGCTAAATATTCGAAGTTTGATTGTGAACAGAAATTTAACTGCATTTTATTTATAAACGACGAAGGCCTGTTAGCTCTTACGCTGTACCACGAGTTGCCCCCCGTTGAACGACCGTGAACAGGATGGCACTGGGTAAACTAAAGGTTGTCTCCCATTGAACAGTCGAACGGTAGTAAAGCGATTGGAAAAAAAGGAAAAAGGCACGGCGTTCTGTGAAAGGGCATTGGATCAGGGGAAAAGAGCATATCGCGGCGCCGTGCTAATCGGTTTATCATGACAGTCATATCCACACACAATTTATCTCACCAAACCCTATGCATTACACACCGCACCTTATTTCCCAACTTCCTATCTTACCACAACTTATCTCCTGACATTTAATATAATAATTATAATAATAATATAAAACATTTATAAAATGCCCTATAAAATTGTTAAAATTACTCTAAAGCGCTTTACAACATACGGATACTAGAAATAGTTATAATTTTAAAATAAAGATGGCTTACAATTACCACTATGCATTAGGCAAGAAGATAATCATCGCAATGTGCACATAATTGAATAAATAAAGGGTGGCATTTACATGATGTCTGTGCAAAGAGTCTAAAATGCAGACGTGAAAAGGTGAGTTTTGATGTCCCTCTTGAATTTGGGCAGTGTAATTGACTTTCTAAACGTAGCCAAAACCCTCCCAAAGCACCGGTTTCCGTAGGTCACAGTACGAGATTCTGGGACACACAACAATGATTCTGACTCCGACCTCAGTGACTGTGCCGGCTGGTACAGGGTAACAAGCTCCTGTAGGTACTGGGGACTGTTCCATTCAGTGCCTTGTATGTGTACACTAAAAATTTGTACTATGACCTGTATCGTACA
The DNA here is from genome assembly GCF_002113885.1 of Mizuhopecten yessoensis. Classification (NCBI taxonomy): domain Eukaryota; kingdom Metazoa; phylum Mollusca; class Bivalvia; order Pectinida; family Pectinidae; genus Mizuhopecten; species Mizuhopecten yessoensis. The sequence goes on along the minus strand of NW_018407760.1, from coordinate 37,886 downwards.
GGTAACTAATGCAATGGATATAGCACAGGTGTGATGTGCTCTCTCTTTCGGATACGAGAAAATCAGCCATGCTGCAGTGTTCTGAACCCTCTGCAGTCGACTAATTAGTTTGTCACATATACCACAGAGCAGGGCGTTACCATAATCCAACCATGAGGTAAGAAGTGAATGCACCAAATCTTGCATGCATCTGCAGTTATAAACTGCCGGATACAGCCGGTGTTCCTGATCTGGTAGTAACAGGATTTGGCAATAGCGTTCAACCCCCTATTTTTTTTTACAGCTGGGGCAGTCTCAATAGTTCTAGCCCCGACCTTGAGCTGGAGATCCATTGCTTGCTGACACTTTGGGGAAAAGACGTTTTTTCCTGATTAAGCTTTAGCATATTGGCATATCTGAGGAACCCCGAAATCTAGTACATTGTCATGTGAGGTGGTAGATCCTATAGCAACACACTTTCATCGTTCACTCAGATAAGACTTATCCAGCATAATGCGGTATCCGTCACTCCATAAGAGTACTTAAGACGTTTATATAGTATGCCATGGTCGATGACGTCAAATGTAGCTGATAAGTCAAGCATGACAAGCACCGCTCTGCACTTGTTATCAAATACAGAAGCTATGCCATTGTAAACACGTAGGAGGGCCGTCTCAGTAGAGTGTCCCATGCGGTAGGCCGATTGCAGCTTGTCCTGGATACTGTTTTCATGGAGATGAACCTTAAAACGCCATGACACAACCTTCTCCAAGATCTTAGACAGAAAAGGTAGATTTGATACCGAGCGGTAGTTCTTCAATTCCTCCTTTTCCATTCCAGGCTTCTTCAACAATGGTCTTACATTTGCCTTCTTGAAACACAATGGAACCTTTGAATCAGCCAATGATTTGCTCATGATTGAGGTAATCAAAGGAAGCAGTGCTTCCAAACATTGCTTAAATAGGTCTGTAGGTAGTGGGTCAAGCTCACAGGACTTCGATTCCGAGGTCATGATGTGATTGCGCAACTCGTCCTGGGTTGTTGGTGAGAGCTTTGTCAATGGTTCCCCATTAAATTCAATGTCAGCAGACATGACAAAGATATCATTGTCAGCAGTAGAGTTTATTTCGGCAATATTTTTCTTGATCGACCTGATTTTATTAAGAAAATAATCACTGAACTTGTTTGACAAGTCTTTTTCAAAGTTACAGCTTGGCAGGATGGTTTCGCCTTTCTGACCCATTAGGTTAAGGCATAATGGTGAGTCTAAAAAGCTGTCTATGATTCTACCATATTCTTCGATTCTTTCCGATTTCCGATTTTTTCCCACAAAAACGTATCTCCCAACAGTTTATCCCACCACACCTTATCCCACCGCATCTTATTTCGATACATCTTCTTTCCGCAGATTTTAATACAACAAACCGATCTCACAACAGCTTAACCAATCACAACTTATCTCACAACAGCTTAACCCATCACAACTTATCTCACAACATCTTTGCGAACAACACCTTATCAAACCAATCCTCTATTCTCCACATTTTATTTCACAATACCCTATCCCGACTGACCTTAGCTTCCCTGTACCTTATCTAAGCACCCCTTATCACTCAACACCTTATATAAATATAAACTTATTTTTTTCACAACAATTATGTAACAAGTTATTTCAACTTATATTAATCCCTCTTGTTGAACCGGATGTTAGCGCGATAAGGGTCTAAATGTGGGAAGAAACCGGAGTACCTGGTTTAACACCTTATCCAATCACCCCTTATCATCCAACACCTTATCTAACCAACCCTTATCACCAGACACCTTAGTTAACCACCCCTTATCATCCAACACCTTAGCTAACCATCCCTTATCATCCAACACCCTATTTAACAACCCCTTATCATCCACCACCTTATATAACCAACTCTTATCACCAGATACCCTATTTAGTCACCCATTATCATCCAACACCTGATCTAACCAACTCTAACACCCAACACCCTATTTAGCCACCCATTATCATCCAACACCTGATCTAACCAACTCTTATCACCCAACACCCTATTTAACCACCCCTTATCAGCCAACACCTTAGCTAACCATCCCTTATCACCAGATACCCTATTTAACCACTCCTTATCATCCAACACCTTATCTAACCAACCCTTATCACCCAACACCCTATTTAACCACCCCTTATCATCCAACACCTGATCTAACCAACTCTTATCACCCAACACCCTATTTAACAACCCCTTATCATCCAACACCTTATCTAACCATCCCTTATCATCACATACCTATTCTGAAGACATTTTATCTCGCCTTGTCACACAAAACCTTCTTACGTCACACCTTATTACACCACAACTTTTCACACCACACCTTGTCTCACAACACCTATTACGCCACACATTATTACACCACAATCTGTCTAACCACAACTTATCATACCACATATTATCGTACCACACCTTGTCTCACCACACCTTTTCTTGTCTAACACCTTATCCTTATCATACCACATCTTATCACATCACACCATATCACATCACACCGTATCTCCTAACATCTTATCATACCACACCTTTTCACACCACACCTTGTTCCACCACACCCTTGTCTCACCACACCTTATTACACCACACCATATTACACCACATTTTGTCTAACCACAACTTATCATACCACACCTTATCACACCACACCTTAATTGTCCACATCTTGTCTCACCACACCTTATTTAACCACACCTTGTCTCACCACACTTTATCACATCACATCTTGTCTCACCACACCTTATTTAACCACACCTTATCATACCACACCTTATCATACCACACCTTTTCACACCACACCTTGTCTCACCACACCTTATTACACCACACCACATTACACCACATCCTGTCTCACCACACCTTGTCTCACCACACCTTATCTCACCACACCTTATTTAACCACACCTTATCTCACCACACCTAATCATACCACACCTTTTCACACAATACCTTATATCACCACACTTTATCCCACAACACCTTATCACCCAACACCTTATCACCGTACACCTTGTCTAACCACACCTTATCACACCGAAACATGCCTTACCAGATTTTATCACACCACAACTTGTAACACCACTCGTTATCCCACCACACCTAGCGCACAACAACTTATCATACATCTTCTCATTTCACATCTTGTCTCACCGCAACTTATAATATCACACTTTATCTTACCACATCATATCATTCCACACCTTCTCATACTTATAGATTATCACACTGTATTTTCAGAATTTGTCGTAAGAACAATTTTCTCACCGCAAGTGGACTCGATATCTACTTGGAACAAAGATAATTGTTCGAACGACAAACACTGAAAATATTGTATGATAAACTATTTATCATCTATATACTACTACCTTAATATTTCTACATGTTAAAAACTCAACTATACACCATGTTTTCCAAATGACTTCTAAGTTTTGCGCGGAGGAATACAATGAACCTTAAAACTACGTCGAATAAATATTTGTAAACAATCATATCGTCATTGGCTTTACCATACACACATTGACACCTGAAATGGTATTGTTATTCTCACAATATTTTCCCTTATTTTTGTATTGATATGTTTATCACGGATTATTTTCTTACCCGAATCACTTTTGTGTGGACACTATTTCCGGTTTCGGACGTCATCTGGCGCGAGCAGACGTTCTTTTTTGAGAAAATTCCTTCCCAAGTATTGGGGAATGGGAATTTCGTTCTCAAGATGTTCTCAAGTTGTTCTCAAGTCATTCCCAACTTCTTCTCATACTGACAACCAATGATAATGAATTTATCATGCTACCAGTAGGTGGTATAAAGTAGTATATATATGATAATACACTTTATCACATCCAAAATTATCTCTCAACACCGTATTTTTTATTTCCCAATACCGTTTCTTATTACCCAATACCGTTTTTTTTCAACGCACATTATCTCGCCTTTACTTCAATCCCAATTCCTTATCTCCCAACATCTTATCTCTCAACACCTTATCTCGCCACACCTTCTCACAACACCTTAGCTCAAAACACCTTATCTCAAAATATCTTACCTCCCCATTTCTTATCTGACAAACCATTTCGCAACACACCTTATCTTCCAATACCTTTTCTCTCCATACATATCTCCCCTCACCTGATATCACCACACCTTATCTTCAAACATCTTGCGTCACCACAACATATCTCCCAATACAGTATCTCAAAACACTTTTTCCCACCGCTCCTTTTCTCTCAACACCTAATTTTAACTCATCTTATATCCCCACACTGTAATTAATTTCAACACACCGTATTTCCCTTACCTTTTCACCAAAACACTTTGTTTAACACCAGTTATCTACCAACAACTTATCATACCACACCTTGTCACACCACACCTTGTCACACCACACCTTGTCACACCATACCTTATCACCCCACATCTTATCACCCCATACCTTATCACACCACACCTTATCACACCACACCTTATCATCCCACACCTTATTATACCACACCTTATCACACCACACCTTATCATACCACACCTTATCGCACCACACCTTATCATACCGCATCTTATCATACCACACCTTACCATACCACATCTTATCATAACACACCTTATCATACCACACCTTACCATACCACATCTTATCATAACACACCTTATCATACCACATCTTAACACACCACATCTTATCACACCCCACCTTATCATACCAAACCTTATCACCCCACACCTTATCATCCCCCACCTTATCATACCACACCCTATCATACCACACCTTATCCCACCACACCTTATCATCCCCCACCTTATCATACCACATCTTATCCCACCACACCTTATCATCTTATCACACCACACCTGATCATACCACAGCTTATCATACCACAGCTTATCATACCACAGCTTATCATACCACACCTTAGCATACCACCCCTTATCACCCCACACCTTATCGCCACACACCTTATACACCTTATCATCCCACACCTTAGCATCCCACACCTTATCACACCACCCCTTATCATCCCACACCTTATTATACCACACATTATCACACCACACCTTATAAATCCACACCTTATCTCACCACACCTTATTTAACCACACCTTATCGCACCACACCTTATCATACCTCACCATATCATACCACATCTTATCATCCCACACCTTAGCATACCACACCTTAGCATACCACCCCTTATCACCCCACACCTTAGCATACCACCCCTTATCATCCCACATCTTATCACACCACCTCTTATCACCCTACACCTTATCATCCCCCACCTTATCTTATCTCACCACACCTTTTCTCTCTACATCTTAAATACCCACATCCTATCTCATCAAACCTTATCCCCCATATCTCCCCTCACCTGATATCACCACACCTTATCTTCAAACATCTTGCGTCACCACAACATATCTCCCAATACAGTATCTCAAAACACTTTTTCCCACCGCTCCTTTTCTCTCAACACCTAATTTTAACTCATCTTATATCCCCACACTGTAATTAATTTCAACACACCGTATTTCCCTTACCTTTTCACCAAAACACTTTGTTTAACACCAGTTATCTACCAACAACTTATCATACCACACCTTGTCACACCCCTCCTTGTCACACCACACCTTGTCACACCACACCTTGTCACACCACACCTTGTCACACCATACCTTATCACCCCACACCTTATCATACCACACCTTATCATACCACATCTTATCACACCACATCTTATCACTCCACACCTTATCATCCCACACCTTATCATACCACATCTTATCATACCACACCTTATCACACCGCACCTTATCATACCACACCTTATCAAACCACATCTTATCACACTATCTCCCAACACCTTATCACCTTATCACACCACACCTTATCCCCTTATCACACCACACCTTATCACACCACACCTTATCACACCACACCTTATCATACCACACCTTATCATACCACACCTTATCACACCACACCTTATCTCCCAACACCTTATCATACCACACCTTATCATCCCACATCTTATCACACCACATCTTATCATACCACACCTTATCATACCACACCTTATCATACCACACCTTATCAAACCACATCTTATCACCCTATCTCCCAACACCTTATCACCTTATCACACCACACCTTATCACCTTATCACACCACACCTTATCACACCACATCTTATCTCACCACACCTTTTCTCTCTACATCTTAAATACCCACATCCTATCTCATCAAACCTTATCCCCCCACACCCTTTCCTCCCCACATTTTCTCTTAATTTACATGATTTCACCATGCCTTGTTACCCAAAACAATTTTATACCGAAATCTTATCTCACAACACCTCATCCGACAACGCCTTTTCATACCATAACTCATCTCTCAATACCTCATCTTCAATTATCTCCCAACATCTTATCACCCCACCTTAACTACCTGCACCTTCCCTCGCCATATCTTATTTTCGCCTATCTTATCTCCGCATACGTTTTCTCCCCGCACCTTAATACAAAATACTTTACCTCATAAAGCCTTATCTATCCACTCTTATTCGAATTTTAACATATCTCCAAATACCCTACCTTCCCATATCGTATATCGCGACACCTTTTCTTACAAGGCCTTATCTCCCAAAACGTTATCCAACAACACCATTTCTGCATATACCTTATTTCACCACACCTTATCTTCCCATACTTTATCTTTTTTCAACACACTCTTTCTCCCCCTACCTTATCTCTCCTTACCATATCTCCCCACACCTTATCTCCGAAAGCCTGATATCCATCACCTTTTTCATCACACTATATCTCCCAATGCCTGACATTCCACACATTTTTCAACACTTCTTATTTCCTCAAACTTTTCCCCCAAAATCTTTATCTCCCCACACCTTATCATGCTAGACATTATCTCTCCATTCTTCATCTAATCACATTTTAGCGCAACATCTTCTCCTTCAATAACGTATCACATGAAACCTATCTCACACAATCTTAGCTTCCAACACTTTATTTCAAAATACCTTACCTCACCACAGCTTATCTGACCACACTTTTTCGCACCACAACTTATCTCCCAAAACCTTATCACACCACACCTTATCACCCCACTCCTTATCGCCCCACACCTTATCACACCACACCTTTTCACACCACACCTGATCAACCACACACCTTATCACACCACACCATATCACACCACATCTTATCACACCACACCTGATCACCCCCACACCTTATCGCCCACATCTGATCACCCCCACATCTTATCACCCCCACACCTTATCACCCCACACCTTATCGCCACACACCTTATCGCCACACACCTTATCACCCCACACCTGATCACCCCCACTTCTTATCACACCACACCTTATCACACCACACCTTTTCACACCACACCTGATCAACCACACACCTTATCACACCACACCTTATCACACCACACCTTATCATCTTATCACACCACACCTGATCACACCACACCTTATCTCCCAACACCTTATCACACCACACCTTAACTCCCAATACGTTATCTTCCAACTGTTCATTGTAACACACCTTATCCCCCTTATCTGACCTCATCACACCTTATCTCCAACACCTCATTTCAACACACTCCCTATACATTATCTAATTTCAACAAACCTTATCTCTCCATACCCTATTTCCCCACTCATTATCTCCCAACACCATATCTCCTCACACTTTTTCTCACAATACCTTATGTCACCACAACTGATCATCCCGTATCGTTCCTTACGATACACTATTTCGCCACTCCTTATTATACTACACCTTATATCTCCATTTTATATCTCACCATATCTTATCTTTCAATACCTTACCTCCAAAAACCGTATATCACTACGCCTTGTTTCAGTTCACCTCATATTCATGCACCTGCATCTCCTCACACCTTATCACACCATACCTTATCTACCAACACCTTATCTTGATAACCCTATCTACCCTTATTTTATCTCCTCCTAACTTACCTATTTGCATACCACCTTGTCTCTCCTAACCTTATCCCCCAACTCCATATCACACACACCTTATTGTTCCCCGTTCCTTATTATCCCAAACCTTATTTCCAACACCTTATCTCACCAAACCATATTTCCCCACATCTTATCTACCAACACCTCATCTCCACACACTTTTTTCACCACACTTTATCTCTTTAGATCTTATATTGCCTCACTTTATCCCCTCACACCCTAACCAACCATTCCTTCCCCACACTCCTTGTTTTCCCACGGAGGCATGGTAGTCTAATGGTAGGACGTCGGGCTTGTGACCGAAGGGTTGCGGGTCGGAGTCACGTCACGGCACTGTGTTGTATTTTTGAATAAGTTACTTTACACTGCCTGTTCTATTCTACTCAGCTGTAAATGAGTACGTGGTTAGGCAGTGCTAAAATTGTTGAATGCTAGCTGTAAGCGCTGAAAGGCAGCACCGCTTGTATGCTCCCCAAGGATTTGATAAAGCTATTGGCTGGTTGCAAGGCCCTTTAACCACGGATACTATTTCTTAACCGCTTTGAGAAAACCTACGAACTAGGTTATGATAACGCGGTATATTAGAACTTCGAATTATTACTATTACGACTTATTAAGTTTTTCTCCGTTTCTTATATGTATTCTTTTTCTTTTTCTTCAGCCTTAACAGTTTCCGACACATTTCTCGAAAACCATTGGACGGAAATGAATGCAACCTTACATAAGTGTTCATCTTTGTCAGTGTGTGCAAATGACCTTTCATTTTCCGATCGGTCAACAAATATGGCCGCCACAGCCTCTAATTGGTCAAAATTAAATATTGGTTGATTTTGCTCGAATTTGGTATGTAGGTGTATTTTTGCACTGCGAACATAGCTGCGGGGGTTTGGGTGATTTCTGTGATGGTCTCCCATTACAATTAGTACTTGCCACACCTTATTTCGCCCAACTTTTCTGTAAAATATTATCTCATCACACCTTATCTCATTTCACATTATCTTAACATAATTTATCTCGCCTAACCTTATCTTCTTATAACTGATCTCACCATTATTGTAACGCGCCTATTTCACCAGAACTTGTATTACCACACTATTTATCATTTTTATCTCGTACGAATGAGAAACTCAATAGAAATGATCATATCTTAACATATTTATTGAGAAAGAAAATGCATAATTAACAACATACGAGTAAAAAAGTTTTACTCAGATTTTGTAAGAAATGATTTCTGGTTAAAAAATGTAAAAAAGTGTATGAGCAGAATAACAATTTAAGCCCTGTGCCAAAACCTAAAATCAACGCATGTCATTGTCAAATTTCTATTTTTCATTATAAATTGCTGTGTGGGTTTTAAACAATGGAGATATCCCGAATTCTCACCTAAACATTGAATAACATGTTTTGTGTCACTTCTTGTTTGATATTCCTTGTCCTCATAACGGAAACCTAATGGACAGAGTGCCACAGATGTGTCCTCATGAACGAAAACATAATGGACAGAGATAATGGAAAGAGTGCAGTGTTCTCATCAACGAAAACATAATGGAAAGAGTGCCACAGATGTGTCCACGTCAACGAAAACATAATGGAAAGAGTGCCACATATGTGTCCTCATCAACGAAAACATAATGGACAGAGATAATGGAAAGAGTGCAGTGTCCTTATCAACGAAAACATAATGGAAAGTGTGCCACAGATGTGTCCTCATCAACAAAAACATAATGGACAGTGTGCCACAGATGTGTCCTCATGACCGAAAACATAATGGACAGAGATCATGGAAAGAGTGCAGTGTCCTTATCAACGAAAACATAATGGAAAGAATGCCACATATGTGTCCTCATCAACGAAAACATAATGGACAGAGTGCCACAGATGTGTCCACGTCAACCAAAACATAATGGAAAGAGTGCCACAGATGTGTCCTCATCAACGAAAACATAATGGAAAGAGAGCAGTGTTCTCATCAACTAAAACATAATGGACAGAGTGCCACAGATGTGTCCTCATCAACGAAAACATAATGAAAAGAGTGCCACAGATGTGTCCTCATCAACAAAAACATAATGGACAGAGTGCCACAGATGTGTTCTCATCAACGAAAACATAATAATGGAAAGAGAGCAGTGTTCTCATCAACGAAAACATAATGGACAGACTGCCACAGATGTGTCCACGTCAACGAAAACATAATGGACAGAGTGCCACATATGTGTCCTCATCAACGAAAACATAATGGAAATAGTGCCACAGATGTGTCCTCATCAACGAAAACATAGTGGAAAGAGTTCCACAGATGTGTTCTCATCAACAAAAACATAATGGTCAGAGTGCCACAGATGTGTCCTCATCAACGAAAACATAATGGAAAGTGTGCCACAGATGTGTCCTCATCAACGAAAACATAATGAAAAGAGTGCCACAGATGTGTCCTCATCAACAAAAACATAATGGACAGAGTGCCACAGATGTGCCCTCATCAACGAAAACATAATGGACAGAGTTCCACAGATGTGTCCTCATCAACGAAAACATAGTGGAAAGAGTTCCACAGATGTGTTCTCATCAACGAAAACATAATGGACATGGCCTCATCAACGAAAACATAATGGACAGAGTGCCACATATGTGTCCTCATCAACGAAAACATAATGGAAAGTGTGCCACAGATGTGTCCTCATCAACGAAAACATAATGGACAGAGTGCCACAGATGAGTCCTCATCAACGAAAACATAATGGACAGAGTTCCACAGATGTGTCCTCATCAACGAAAACATAATGAAAAGAGTGGCACAGATGTGTCCTCATCAACAAAAACATAATGGTCAGAGTGCCACAGATGTGTCCTCATCAACGAAAACATAATGAAAAGAGTGGCACAGATGTGTCCTCATCAACAAAAACATAATGGACAGAGTGCCACAGATGTGTACTCATCAACGAAAACATAATGGAAAGAGTGCAGTGTTCTCATCAACGAAAACATAATGGACAGACTGCCACAGATGTGTCCACGTCAACGAAAACATAATGGACAGAGTTCCACAGATGTGTTCTCATCAACGAAAACATAATGGAAAGAGGTCCACAGATGTGTCCTCATCAACGAAAACATAATGAAAAGAGTGCCACAGATGTGTCCTCATCAACAAAAACATAATGGACAGAGTGCCACAGATGTGCCCTCATCAACGAAAACATAATGGACAGAGTTCCACAGATGTGTTCTCATCAACGAAATGTGTCCTCATCAACGAAAACATAATGGAAAGAGTGCCACAGATGTGTCCACGTCAACGAAAACGTAATGGACAGAGATAATGGAAAGAGTGCAGTGTCCTCATCAACGAAAACATAATGGAAAGAGTTCCAAAGATGTGTCCTAATTAACTAAAACATAATGGAAAGAGTTCCACAGATGTGTTCTCATCAACAAAAACATAATGGTCAGAGTGCCACAGATGTGTCCTCATCAACGAAAACATAATGGAAATAGTGCCACAGATGTGTCCTCATCAACGAAAACATAGTGGAAAGAGTTCCACAGATGTGTTCTCATCAACAAAAACATAATGGACAGAGTGCCACAGATGTGTTCTCATCAACGAAAACATAATGGAAAGAGGTCCACAGATGTGTCCTCATTAACTAAAACATAATGGAAAGAGTGCCACAGATGAATACAATAGTTTTATTAAATCAAAATAACTAACTAATGATGCAAAGCAGATCAATACGTAAGATTTATTTTTCAATAACATATTTTTTTATGATTAAACTAAATGATTACCCTCGAAAATGTACTTAATATAGCGCAGAGGGATGTAAAATGTGTAAAAAATAACTGAAAACATCTCTCGTGGTCGATACAATAAGTTCCACAGATGTGTCCTCATCAACGAAAACATAGTGGAAAGAGTTCCACAGATGTGTTCTCATCAACAAAAACATAATGGTCAGAGTGCCACAGATGTGTCCTCATCAACGAAAACATAGTGGAAAGAGTTCCACAGATGTGTTCTCATCAACGAAAACATAATGGACAGAGTGCCACATATGTGTCCTCATCAACGAAAACATAATGGAAATAGTGCCACAGATGTGTCCTCATCAACGAAAACATAATGAAAAGAGTGGCACAGATGTGTCCTCATCAACAAAAACATAATGGTCAGAGTGCCACAGATGTGTCCTCATCAACGAAAACATAATGGAAAGAGTGCCACAGATGAATACAATAGTTTTATTAAATCAAAATAACTAACTAATGATGCAAAGCAGATCAATAAGTAAGATTTATTTTTCAATAACATATTTTTTTATGATTAAACTAAATGATTACCCTCGAAAATGTACTTAATATAGCGCAGAGGGATGTAAAATGTGTAAAAAATAACTGAAAACATCTATCGTGGTCGATACAATAATTTGTCGAACCAATGAGGAATAAGAGATCCCTATGATTCCGGCTATGCTGTGTTATTTTTTACAGGGTACAAAATGATTCTACCGAACGAATTACCAAGAGAAATTGTATACTTTATATAACTTAATATATCATAATGCAACCAATTACAAAAAAGGAAAATAGTAATAGCGACAGTGTAGACAAAGGAATGTGCCAGGTGTACTAGGCATTGCTCCCCTTTATCACGACAGTGTAGACAAGGGAATGTGTCAGATGTACTAGGCATTGCTCCCCTTTATCACGACAGAAATACGAACATTTACTTATCACAACATATAATACAGAGATAAACAGTCACTTTCAAGCAATACTATATCACTAAATACATAACAGCAACTAGTTTTCACTTATATAATATTCTGAATATTAACAAAGTATCCGTCTGGCCGGCTGGTAGCGAAAGGCTAATAACAGTGAAGAACTTATCTTGAAATCGTGAGATTGTGAATTCAAGAGAACCAACTGATAAACAAATGTTATTAAAATCAGTGAATATATCTATAAACGTAGTTGTATGTTTTGTCATTGTTCATGGTTCTGTAGTGAACAAGAAGAGCAATTCCATTGTTTGAACTACTCGTTGCTATTACTTCTTTGCTTAGATAGATATTTAAGTGCAATGCATCCAACGAGCATATGCTTGTTCTGATTTAACGCTCATATTGGTCCCTACTGTCGTTATTACTCATGTAGCAAAAAATATATTACATACATGTTACTTTATCCACATACGCAATATACTGCAGCAAGCCACACGTAGTGAAACCACAACAAAGCACATATAAATAGAAATATTTAGCAGTAAAATGATTTACATGATATAACCAATACATGTTTATAACTGCCAAGTGGAACATATAAGGTAAGAAAGACAAGAAGTAACAACTACATCATATACCACAATATTCGTGAGCAAAAGGGTATTGACTATGATCAAAAATCAAGTGACCCGACAAATGACATATACTATACATGAATAGCAGTAGACAAGCTTAGATCTGTTAGATGTGTGCGAGCGTGCGTGTGTACATGTGTAAGTATGTGCCCCCCCCCCCCCCCCCCCCCCCCACACACACACACACACACACATGATATTCATACTACCATCACAATTCATAATATTTTGACATGTTAAAAAACACATTAAAACAATGATCTTATTCCGGTTGCTATTTCATGTTTGAAATGAATCTTTTTAACATTTATGAGGGTATGCAACACAGTTCCGTTCAAACATATTATATGATGCGCGTTAGTGCATCTTGGAGAATACGTTTGAACAGTACTGTGTTGCATACCCTTATAAATGCTAAAAAGATGCATTTCAAACCTTATATTTTACGTTCTATTGCATCCACTTTTATTATTTGAAATCAAGAAAAAATAGTCTTTTTCACGTTAAAAAGCGAAACACCGTCATGAAAACAACATAAATTGAACAGCCTTTTCGCAGGAAAGATGATGCGTTGTCAACGGTGACGAAATTCACAGTTGAGCAATAAACAAATAGTTCCACTTTGCATATTTTTAATAATATAATTTATATTAACAGCATGTTTAACAAACATTGGTTACCTTAGAAATTATCTTAAACTGTTAGACTGTCAAGAATGAGTTTGGCTCTCAGGTAACAGAACAGGTAAATAACATTTTGATGAGTGACCGGAGTTTTACCTTGCACCCTCTGCCTTCATAGAGAGCCGATTTATGATGCCGCATGACTGTTATGAAAAACCTAACTGGACGTTAAGGATTTGTTATTTGCATTCATGCTGGTCTATAGTTACCCTTCACCTGGATTTTCACACATTGATGAGTTACGTAAGCGCCCTGGGTGGGGAAAATTACGGTCTACGTACATGTACAAAATGGCTATGTTTACCTGTATATGGGACCGTGTGCATATGTGTTAAAATTTAACATATATGTATGTCGATTTGGTTCGTTTAAAAAACACCAAAACACCATTTCTAAATTAAGAGAAATATAGAAAGATCAGCTTAAAACGTAGCTAGAATATAGAAACATACTTTAAAATTCAAGTTTATATGTTTAAATACGAAACCTAACACATTGTTAAGATATTTCTAAATTTTCACTAGTCACGTGCACGATTGTCATCGCACAACGTTCGTCAATCGTCCGCACAAATGTGCGCAAGCAATACTCGTCCAGGTTTTCAAATTCCGAGTCATTTGATACATATTCATAAAACTTCCGGCCCGAAAGTATTCTGAGAATCATCACCATCTCGAATAAAGCTCTCCACCGGGGTGCACAATAATTTTAGAACAAAATCTTATAAAACTATTAACCGAGGTATACCATGGTCTCAGAACAATATGTATTTAATAAATTAACAGTCTGTAAGCTTTGCGAATCATCCACAAGAGGTCGGAATTTTAGGCCAGGTAGATAAGCAATTGATATGTGTTGCAAAGTTTGCTCACATAAAGCATATGGAATAAGAGATTTCGTGCGAGCTTTCAAAAGTCCGTAAAAAATAACTAGTGCCGTATGAAAAGTTATAATATAGTCAATTTCTTTTCTTTTAAAATAGTTTATTTTTTCAAAGGCTTTTGTAGGCGTTTTATATTTGATAAACAGTATCAGAAGAGCACACTTTGTAAAACTTATTTCCCGATGACATTGGCAACACTGTTTTCTTTACAATAAAACTCTGTCCATTATCACAACAATACAGTCTCTGTCTGCGGTTCTTAATTTTAACTGAATCATTCGTAAGGTGAACATCTACTGCTTTATGCTGGTTGAGGAATAAATTGTTTATCTTGTTTTGATTTTCTGGTAAGGTGTGAGACTTAAATTTAAAACAATACTTTCTAAAATGATATGATGATATTTAGCAGGATTCCAGTTTGACTTATTAACTTGATATTTGTCCGGATCAGTTCCCCCATTGTATCTTTCTGCCAAACGCAATTTCAAACAAACTTTAAAATGATTGTTTTAGATCATTTGTATCACTTTTTTAGAAGAGATTTTTTCAAATTGCTTTTTAAAGAAAATGAATTTCGTCGCCTGATAGAGTTCTCTTTAAAAGATAGATTGCCTTCAGCAGACGTTTTAATAACAGAGTTGGTGGACGCATGAGGCGGGACATTGTTAACAGAGTTGGGGGACGCATGAGGCGGGACATTGATAACAGAGTTCGTGGACGCATGAGGGGGGACATTGTTAACAGAGTTGGTGGACGCATGAGGCGGGGCATTATTAACAAAGTTGGTGAACGCATGCGGCGGGACATTGATAACAGAGTTGGTGGACGCATGAGGCGAGACATTGATAACAGAGTTCGTGGACGCATGAGGGGGGACATTGTTAACAGAGTTGGTGGACGCATGAGGCGGGGCATTGATAACAGAGTTGGTGGACGCATGAGGCGAGACATTGATAACAGAGTTCGTGGACGCATGAGGGGGGACATTGATAACAGAGTTGGTGGACGCATGAGGTGGGACATTGTTAACAGAGTTGGTCGATGCATGAGGCGGGACATTGATAACAGAGTTGGGGGACGCATGAGGCGGGGCATTGATAACAGAGTTGGTGGACGCATGAGGCGGGACATTAATAACAGAGTTGGTGGACGCATGAGGCGGGACATTATTAACAAAGTTGGTGAACGCATGCGGCGGGACATTGATTACAGAGTTGGTGGACGCATGAGGCGGGACATTGTTAATAGAGTTGGTGGACGCATGAGGCGGGACATTGTTTACAGAGTTGGTGGACGCATGAGGCGGGACATTGATAACAGAGTTGGTGGAGGCATGAGGCGGGACATTGATAACAGAGTTGGTGGACGCATGAGGCGGGAAATTGATAACAGAGTTGGTGGACGCATGAGGCGGGGCATTGTTAACAGAGTTGGGGGACGCATGAGGCGGGGCATTGATAACAGAGTTGGTGGACGCATGAGGCGAGACATTGATAACAGAGTTCGTGGACGCATGAGGGGGGACATTGTTAACAGAGTTGGTCGATGCATGAGGCGGGACATTGATAACAGAGTTGGGGGACGCATGAGGCGGGGCATTGATAACAGAGTTGGTGGACGCATGAGGCGGGGCATTGATAACAGAGTTGGTGGACGCATGAGGCGAGACATTGATAACAGAGTTCGTGGACGCATGAGGGGGGACATTGATAACAGAGTTGGTGGACGCATGAGGCGGGACAGTGTTAACAGAGTTGGTGGACGCATGCGAGGGGACATTGTTTAACAACGTATGACAATAACAGATCTACTCATGTTTCTCATTTTACGATATACCCATGCATCATTGCGCACATTTAGTTGATTTAGTCTTGCAATATGCATATTACATTTCGCGTATTGCATTTTTGCATGAGCCGTTCCGATACAATTTTATTCTTAAAATAACAAAGTAAAGGTATATATTCGAGCCTTCGTCACGTGTTTCCTTAACTGACTGACACGTATTTATACATCACTACATAATCATTAATATTCTATTCAATATTCACCTGTGTGTGTCATACGTTAATCTATCTAAACAAGTCACACAATTAATGCAGTTGTAATTTTGTAATTTAGCTTCGTTATTAATATTTTACTGTATTGTTTATGTTTCCGTAATACAGCCCTTAGAAAGAGATACTGTTATAATCCAACAAGAGCAAACACGTTATTTTTATACAATCGAAAACAGACTAAGTCTTTCGGATCGATAACGGCGTGACGTCAAATTCAAACTATAACAGAATTCCCAAATGGTCTCGATTGACTAGTAGCTTACGGAAATGATAACTATATGGTTGTGTCACCTTTTGGCAAACGGTTTGCTTTCTGATTGGAGCGAAATACATCTTTTTAACATTGGTGATGTTGTTAAACATAGTTCTATTTTTATATACATTTCAATCCTAACATTTATGCCAAATCAGCAAACATCATATCATTCTATACTTGATTCAAAATTTACTTTAACAAGATGTTTAACCTATTGGCGGAACAGGCATTTTTTCGAAAACAAAAGAAATGGTTCTTACTGCTATTGGATTATAACACATTAACAATACAGGAATCTTACTGCTATTGGATTATAACACACATTAACAATACAGGAATCTTACTGCTATTGGATTATAACACATTAACAATACAGGAATATTACTGCTACTGGATTATAACACATTAACAATACAGGAATCTTACTGCTATTGGATTATAACACTTTAACAATACA
>NW_018407760.1:3907-19389 GCF_002113885.1 Mizuhopecten yessoensis | reverse complement strand
TTAACAATACAGGAATCTTACTGCTATTGGATTATAACACATTAACAATACAGGAATCTTACTGCTATTGGATTATAACACATTAACAATACAGGAATCTTACTGCTACTGGATTATAACACATTAACAATGCAGGAATTTTGGGTTGTTCAGTTTATCTACGAATTGCACAAAGAAAAATGTAAATAAATAATCTGGACCGAAAGAAATCCTACAAGAAAATCCTTGTTATGTTGAAAGTTAATATAAGGACTGAAACGCATCCATTAATGCTTGTGATAGTATAAACAAAGGAGTCATTTCGCCTTGTACTTTTTCGCCATAGACGATAAAAAGTTTAACAAAGATATGATATATGCGGCCTCTATAGTCTGAGTGGGTGAGACGACAACGGGCCACTGCAGGAGTAAACTCCCTTATTTAACCATCTATCTGCCTTCTCTGGGTGATTAAACATCGATCTACTGTTGTTTTGCAAACAACATTATATTATGGAACTGCGACCCTTGGATGTGATTGGCAGGGCAGTCCATTCTTTCTGATCACCTTAGGAATGTGTTATTGAAGTAATTGAATAGTATGCCGTCAGTTTCGCTTTAATTTAAATAAAAATATATATTGTTTCTGTGAAACAGATATTTTCGGATTGGGTATCACAAATATTTTGTGCATTTACAACATCCTGCTGTATCAAGAGGAAAAATGACTATTCTCTGAAAACCATCTTGGCAGTGATATCCATATATTCGTCCATTAAAAATATCCAAATATGCAGAGTGCTTAGGTAAGTTATGCCATTATATATTTTACTCCAATTACGCTCAAGCCAATCAAATGGTTCAGCATCAAACTATTTTTTTGAACACTCATTCAATTACTTCAATAACACATTCCTAATTAAATGTTCATTTCAGGGGTGGTAATGGTCAAGCCTGCACTTGTAGGGAAGGACACTGAAGTCAAGAACGGGGAAGGTCTCCAGTTTGAATTGGGCTAAACAATTTACCTCTACAAACTAATTCAGTGCTTTGTAACGTATCCTTCCAAGGACATGTTCTGCCTATTTCTGGATGAAATTGACGCTCATATTGGTAGATTTATCCAACAGAGGAATGGTATATCACATTCTGTAGTTTAACCTACTTTTTAGTTTAATAGTGCATTTCAGTGACTTTCATTTACAGGCATAGGGACTGTCTTTCTGTAGGAATTTTTATAGGCTCTCCTTCATGTCCAATTTTTGAATGCAGAAACTAAGGCCAAAATGTGTAGTGTTGGGTGATAAAAGTTAACGCTAATAAAAAAGTGAAAAACCAAAAAACAGATTTTGTTATTTATTATTTAACAAAAAAAAAGAAAGAAAGAAAGCAGTAATTATAATACGGGGGATTATAATTGTGCGGGTCTATGTAACCACCAATAGTGTACACATCCAACAAAATAGAAACACCCGGGGATTATAATTGTGCAGGTCTTTATAACCACCGATAGTGTATACATCCACCAACATAGAAACAACCGGGGATTAAAATTGTGCGGGTCTATATAGCCACCTATAGTGTATACATCCACCAACATAGAAACAACCGGGGATTAAAATTGTTCGGGTCTATATAGCCACCTATAGTGTATCCATCCACCAACATAGAAACACCCGGGGATTAAAATTGTGCGGGTCTATATAGCCACCTATAGTGTATACATCCACCAACATAGAAACCCCCGGGCGATTATAATTGTGCGGGTCTATATAGCCACCTATAGTGTATACATCCACCAACATAGAAACACCCGGGAATTATAATTGTGCGGGTCTTTATAACCACCGATAGTGTATACATTCACCAACATAGAAACACCCGGGGATTATAATTGTGCGGGTCTATATAACCACCAATAGTGTATACATCCACCAACATAGAAACACCCGGGGATTATAATTGTGCGGGTCTATATAACCACCAATAGTGTATACATCCACCAACATAGAAACACCCGGGGATTATAATTGTGCGGGTCTATATAACCACCAATAGTGTATACATCCACCAACATAGAAACACCCGGGGATTATAATTGTGCGGGTCTATATAACCACCAATAGTGTATACATCCACCAACATAGAAACACCCGGGGATTATAATTGTGCGGGTCTATATAACCACCAATAGTGTATACATCCACCAACATAGAAACACCCGGGGATTATAATTGTGCGGGTCTATATAACCACCAATAGTGTATACATCCACCAACATAGAAACACCCGGGGATTATAATTGTGCGGGTCTATATAACCACCAATAGTGTATACATCCACCAACATAGAAACACCCGGGGATTATAATTGTGCGGGTCTATATAACCACCAATAGTGTATACATCCACCAACATAGAAACACCCGGGGATTATAATTGTGCGGGTCTATATAACCACCAATAGTGTATACATCCACCAACATAGAAACACCCGGGGATTATAATTGTGCGGGTCTATATAACCACCAATAGTGTATACATCCACCAACATAGAAACACCCGGGGATTATAATTGTGCGGGTCTATATAACCACCAATAGTGTATACATCCACCAACATAGAAACACCCGGGGATTATAATTGTGCGGGTCTATATAACCACCAATAGTGTATACATCCACCAACATAGAAACACCCGGGGATTATAATTGTGCGGGTCTATATAACCACCAATAGTGTATACATCCACCAACATAGAAACACCCGGGGATTATAATTGTGCGGGTCTATATAACCACCAATAGTGTATACATCCACCAACATAGAAACACCCGGGGATTATAATTGTGCGGGTCTATATAACCACCAATAGTGTATACATCCACCAACATAGAAACACCCGGGGATTATAATTGTGCGGGTCTATATAACCACCAATAGTGTATACATCCACCAACATAGAAACACCCGGGGATTATAATTGTGCGGGTCTATATAACCACCAATAGTGTATACATCCACCAACATAGAAACACCCGGGGATTATAATTGTGCGGGTCTATATAACCACCAATAGTGTATACATCCACCAACATAGAAACACCCGGGGATTATAATTGTGCGGGTCTATATAACCACCAATAGTGTATACATCCACCAACATAGAAACACCCGGGGATTATAATTGTGCGGGTCTATATAACCACCAATAGTGTATACATCCACCAACATAGAAACACCCGGGGATTATAATTGTGCGGGTCTATATAACCACCAATAGTGTATACATCCACCAACATAGAAACACCCGGGGATTATAATTGTGCGGGTCTATATAACCACCAATAGTGTATACATCCACCAACATAGAAACACCCGGGGGATTATAATTGTGCGGGTCTATATAACCACCAATATTGTATAAAACCTCCCGAGCCTATAGCTTTGCTGTCCCATGGCTATGTTCCAACCCCAGTCTCACTAACAGTTCAATCTTTGACCTGCTTACTCTTTCCTCTGATAATAGTCACATGTAAGAAAGATTATCCGAAGTATTAACATCTAGTCGGCTACGTACAAAACCAAATCCAGGTACAAACAAAGAAGAAATTACAGCTCATCAAATGATACAAATTAAAAACAGTTTTGGCAACATTAAGACTATTAACATCTATATATATTACAACGTGTCAACTATGACACAACCATATAAGAATAGCATAGTACAATGTAAACATGCTAAACTACTAATTTGTACTATGTTTTACATAGTATTACAAACCTATACCTATTTACTCTGATGCCTGCATAACAGCTTCCAGACCCCAGTGATTCACTGGTCATATTTACCAGATCATAATGACCAATTGAGCCAATCTTTCGACCACTGTAAACCGCCATCACAAGCATTAAAGTTAAATTTATAAGTTCAAGGTTTGGTCTATTTAAAATGTTTTTCGCTTGTAAGAACTATGTCGGAATCACATAAGTATCATCCATAGCATTTCACAATAAAACATTACTTCTGTTATTAATACAAATTAAACAATAAACACCAAACATCAAAAAATAAAAATAGCAAAAGAAATTTAGCATATAACAAAAAGGAGAATAAAATACGTATCTCCCATTTCTAAAGTGATTTGATTACTTTTGTTTTTTTTGGCAACCTACTGTGACCTGGATGACTAATAATTTCACACGATTGTGTTGTCCGGTCAGATCAGCATACTAAGGCCGACACACGTTAGACCCACCTTAGTGTACATCACACTGCGTATTACACAACTTGACGTTATTCAGAAGAATTTGAATTCTGCGATTTCATAATAAATATGGAATATATTATTCGTTCCCTGACTACTTTCTGCTTATCTGTTGTGGAATCTTTGAGCCATTCTCAGCGCATTTAATATAGTCTCTTAATATAGACAACATACATACAGCTTCTAAGGGATCATCGTAAAATTGGACAATTTCTAACATCAGCAGCAATTAGTGGGAGTTACGTCCCTTTCAAGAAACCATGTCATTAGAATTCACCTACACATCTTCCAAAACAATGTTATCAAAATGTTCAAGAAAAAATATATATTCTATTTATATCTGTCTACAAGGCTATATATTGAAAGTTCAGGATTGCTCCACTCAGCGACTTATTTGCTCTCCTCTGTTCATATAAGCGTTCATGCTCATTCAATGACGTGCCCTTGTTTGATCAAACATGACATTATCATTAAACCTGATTAACATGGCTGAGAACACACTTTAGACTGAGGCATTGTTGATGTGATTTGTACTCCTAACCACCAGCCGGTGCCGTACAAACGTTGCGCCATAGAGACACATACTTCGATTCGGATAAGTACTTGCGGAGCTGGCTAGGCGAGATTTTTCCTCGTCAGTAAAGATTGGATTATGAGGGCCATTACGATACTGCTAGCATAAGAACCCCTGGAAGAGGCTGACTTATTGTCTGTATGTTGACTCTGTACATTAGTAATTGGCGGTTTGGTATTGATGGAATTGGGTCGGCTTGTGGATCGCTCATGAATTGTTAGTGGTATTTCCTCGATTGGTATCATATTAACGGAGTTATACTGACCCTCATTACCAAGAGGAGGACAAGCTCCCGGTACCGAATCAACTACGTCAAACTTGCCTTCAGGCGTCAAGAGGCCTTCCAGGACCTTCTCCACTGACAGCATATTGCAGTCAGCTGCCTTGAGAACTATAATCTTACGCTTGGTGCCGTCCAATGTGAATACCCAACAATAAAACTTGGTCATCCGGCCTTCGCGGTCGGGCTTGGTCCCTGTGACCACACCCCTGGTGTTGGGGCCGAGGTCCAGCGTTGCCAGACAGAGGTACTGAATATGGTTGGCCGCTTCCTCACAGTTGATTTTCACAATGTCAATCTTATCTGGTCTCGTTGCCGGGTCGTATATCAAGCATCCGTTACACTTGTCGCCTTCTCGGAAGAAAAGTGAGTTGGCTTTCAAGCCAAGGTGGTCAGGTAGTTTACAGTTAGTGCTGTAGTGTACCTTTGTTTCTAATAACACCTGAGTCGGAATATTTACTTTTCTTGTCGATTCTCCCATTTCAATGAGTGTTTTAAATTTGTTGTCTTTACAGGTAAATCGTTCCGCTTCGTCTATTGGCCAGTGAGGCCAGTTTACGCGGTTGCTGAGTCGAAACTGACGCACGGAAGTGGCAGGCTGGTACATTTCAAGACATGCGAACCGTGGAAAACAACCGTTATCAAACACATGTAATAGAGCTGTTCGACTTTCGTTTTCCGACACATTTCTAGCTAAACAATGGAATCTACCAAATTTTGGAACAAAAAGCTTGTACGATGAAATATTCATGTATTGTGGCCCATCGCGAGTGTCTAGCAGCCACGATCCCCTAATGTTTTCCTGGAAAGTACACGGCTCTGTTTCTGGTTCACAGCGATTGCAAGACAGATGACAGAACTCGACTACTTCGTTGTCGCAAAACCGCCGGTCATTGCATCCCTCGAACTCGTTAGCACACACAGAGGGGATGGTGATTTTCTGGAGTGTTATGGACAGATAATTGTCCGTTTTCGTGATTTGACCACGACCATTGCCTGTCCCGGGATCACACACAGGGTCCATGAAAAGATGGATCTGTTTCACTTCACCTACGCTTTCCCGTGTGATGCGTAGACACCATGCCTCAAACTCGTCTGTATCTGGCCGAAGGATGACGAACGTATACTTGCCGTAATCCCATGAGGTAACACACTTCACGCTCTGTTGTATACGCATTTTTAAATTAGGGTGAAGACATTCGTTGTACCGGAAGTCGAATCGAATACCGTCGCCATCCTCACATTCACTTTCCATGCGAGGTAGCACCAGTTTGCCCGGACAAATATCCCCTTCTGGCCCGTGAATACGCATGTTGTAGCCTCCCACTATAGGGCATGTAATCGGAGGGCTCTTCATCATGGATGGGGACAATATGGGCCAGTGGTCTAAATTCAAATTCTCTTCTGAACAAAAATCTGGATTCTGATAATTGAGTTTTGCAGATGTTTTAAACTGAACGATATAGTCTGATCGCTTGATGAACTGCATACACATGAACTCAGCATGACTGTTGAAGCTGTCTCGTCCCTTGGGTTGATGTTTCACCAGATATTTGCCCGCCTCGACCTCCTGAATACAACTCCGTTCGTATTTGACGCATGTTTGGTCGGGGCCCGGGCAATACATTGCATCGATCATGTTCTGTTTGAAGTAGAGTGTGAGGTAGCCCTTGTTCCTATATGTAGCAGTCCATACAACGCCCGGTGGCAGGTAGGAAGGGAAATCACAGTTGGACAGCGCAGGAGCCGTGAACCAGGCTTGCAGTACCAGTATGTACCACACCGACCACGCCATTCCACTCACCCAGCTGCGTCCGGCCTCACACATCTGCGATGAAAAATAATAAAAGGTAATTGGTTAGTCTGCCTGCGGTAAGCTGTCGGGGATAGGATCCAGCTCTATTGCTTTTCTTCAATAGGTTAATGTCCAGTCAGTGATATTTTTTATAAATGTTGAAATTGAAGCTACTTTTGAATTGCATATGATTTACAAAAGTCTCAAGACAACATTAACAAAAAAACAAATATCTCCAAAAAGTATTCAGCCAAATCATTTGATAGTATAGCTTATGTAACGTATTATCATTTGAAAGCATAGCTTATGCAACGTATTATCAATTTAAGAAAGTATGATCTAATCTAGTACATGGTTTGACTGAGGTTTCTAGAAGAAACGGTACAAGTTTAATCAAATCTACACTCAACTAGGACGAAACGTATTTGTAAGACGGGTGCCAAGATAATACACTACTAGATTGTTTCGTTTGTTTATTGGATTTAGCGTCCTATCAAGGACATCCCCGTGTATTTGCAATGCATGTGTGTGTTCTGAAGGCGGTATGCAGGCGGATTGCATCCGTACAACGTTACTAATGCCGATCTTAGAGTGCTGTCTCACTGAAATGTCTAAAGAACCCAGCAGAGCATTTCAGCATTCATATTATACTGATAACGGGTAATTCAGTCCTCACCGCTATCAGTTTATAGCTGAACAAAGACATCAAACTTCCCTTCGGGAAGCTGATATTCAAAATGTGTTGTAACATGTATGATGGCGTAATTCAGTTTTTGAAAACAGGAACCTTGACTTTTGACCGATCACGCTCATTAATGCAAACAACCAGTTGTATTCATGTGACTTTAAACCATCTTCCTTACGCGACAATACCAGAATGTCGTGGTCCGAAATACGACAGCGAGGGAGCGAGAATGTGATATGTCGCTCGGTTGCTACCGCCGTATTTGCGCGTTTTCGCCTTAAGGTCGAGGGAAGTAGATTAGGATTATTATGTTGCCCTATTAAGTAACCATACAGAAGCGATAATTGTCGCAATGTATAGTACCATGTGTTAAGCGTCGAATTTAGATATGTTCCCCTGCGGAATCGTCTTTTCCGGTAGAATCCGGCGAACGCTAGCGTCTGCTTAACGAGGACAGAAAACTAGAAATGTAGCGTTGTCGAGTTAGGGAAGGTTGATATTTATCCAGAAGGCAGCGATGCTTGCACACGTTGCTGAGACAATTGACACTAATTACAGTCAATGTATCATGCTTTCCCCACACGGCGTTATTACTCACTTTCTATAATAGTTCACTATAAATTATTCGAGTGAGACTATATAAAATACAAACCAGCATTTCCAACATTTGCCAAGTTACACGCGAAAAAGTAGAAAGCAAGCTTTTTATAACCAATACAATTTTACATAGAGTTGTATGAAACAAGAATTTGAATATATCAAACTATAGCCTTTTAATCAAACTTTTATAATCTGTCATGTTACAAGGATTTCAAATAGTATGTACATGATATCAATCTGATTAAAATCATCTGTTACATGGCTCCGCCTGAACATTTGAATGTGCCGCGGTCAGGGTCACATTCAAGTGACTTTTAGATGAACCAAACAGAGGCGCGCTGGCAAAAGTTTGCCAGCGAATCGAAATATCATGGTTGATAGATAAATAGCGAGGGGTATCGAACAGATTAGTTTTCCAAAACAAATATGGCGGCGGGAACTGACGTTTCTACGACGCCAAGGAAAACGTACCCATTGGGGTAATAATTGCATAGGCAACACCGCCATACAGTCTTTCTTCTCTAATAAAGCTTCGAATATCTTTTTTCTGTTCGGGTTTCAGACGATCAATCTCAAATAACTTCAGAACTTTCGCATCATTCTCATCAATGTCCGCCATATTTGTCACAACTCCGAGCGCCCTTTTGAAAGAGTGTTTCTGATTGGTCAAACTTTCATAAGTATTTATATATATAAAGGTCATCTGAACGTGACCCTGACCGCGGCACACTCATATGTTCAGGCGTAGTACGAAGTTTACGAAGCCATGTAACATATGATTTTAATCAGATTGTACATGATATTTGATTGGTTAAACACTTGAATCGTTATATATTTACATTGAGACCTGCATAAAAAGACGGACATAAAAGAAAATTTATAAAGAAACTTACTGAAGTCCTTATTTACATTTACATATTGTTATATTCATGTTTTGAATTGCAAATCATTGATATGTCAAACCTTTATTCACAACGTTCACCAACATTTTCTTAAATAGAATCCACTACGAGAAATCTTCTGTAAACAAAACACAATCAAATAAATACACGTAGGTATTGTCAACTGTCGGTTTCTTTTGTCTAGGTTATGACTATTAAAATAAAGTCAAATAAAGGTTTTTTCAAACCGATGCAATAACCCTAACACCTCCTATGATAACATCATCGTATCATGTCGTATGTGAACATTATACCAATAACTCCTATATATAGCTAAAGCAGCAGAATCCTAACATCTATGTGAACATAATCCTAACATCTATGTGAACATAATCCTAACATCTATGTGAACATGATCCTAACATCTATGTGAACATAATCCTAACACCTATGTGAACATAATCCTAACATATATGTGAGCAGAATCCTAACATCTATGTGAACATAATCCAAACATCTATGTGAACATAATCCAAACATCTATGTGAACATAATCCTGAGATCTATCTGAACATAATTCTAACATCCTTGTGAACATAATCCTAACATCTATGTGAACATAATCCTAACATCTATGTGAACATAATCCTAACATATATGTGAGCAGAATCCTAACATCTATGTGAACATAATCCAAACATCTATGTGAACATAATCCTAACATCTATGTGAACATAATCCTGAGATCTATCTGAACATAATCCTAACATCCTTGTGAACATAATCCCAACATCTATGTGAACATAATCCTAAAACCTATGACAACATAATCCTAACACTTATGACAACATAATCCTAACATCTATATGAACATAATCCTAACATCTATGTGAACATAATCCTAACACATATGACAAAATAACCCTAACACCTATGACAACATAATCCTATCATCTATATGAACATAATCCTAACATCTATGTGAACATAATCCTAACATCTAGGTGAACATAATCCTAACACATATGACAACATAACCCCAAAACCTATGACAACATAATCCTAACACTTATGACAACATAATCCTAACATCTATGTGAACACAATCCTAACACATATGACAAAATAACCCTAACACCTATGACAACATAATCCTAACACCTATGAGTAATCCTGACACCTATGACAACATAATCTTAACATCTATGACAACATAATCCTAACATCTATATTAACATAAGCCTAACACCTACGACAACATAATCCTAACAACTACGACAACATAAGCCGAACACCTATGACAACATAATCCTAACACCTATGACAACATAATCCTAACATCTATGTGAACATAATCCTAACATCTATGACAACATATTCCTAGCATCTATGACAACATAATCCTAACACCTAAGAGAACATAATCCTAACTTTTACGACAACATAAGCCTAACACCTACGACAACATAATTCTAACACCTACGACAACATAATCCTAACACCCACGACAACATAAGCCTAACATCTATGACAACATAATACTAACATCTATGTGAACATAATCCTCAGATCTATCTGAACATAATCCTAACATCCTTGGAAACACAATCCTAACATCTATGTGAACAAGGATGTTAGGATTATGTTCAGATAGATATCAGGATTATGTTCACATAGATGTTAGGATTATGTTCACATAGATGTTAGGATTATGTGAACATAATCCTGAGATCTATCTGAACATAATCCTAACATCTATGTGAACATAATCCTTACATCTATGTGAACATAATCCTAACATCTATGTGAACATAATCCTGAGATCTATCTGAACATAATCCTAACATCCTTGTAAACACAATCCTAACATCTATGTGAACATAATCCTAAAACCTATGACAACATAATCCTAACACCTACGACAACATAATCCTAACACCTAAGAGAACATAATCCTAACTTTTACGACAACATAAGCCTAACACCTACGACAACATAATCCTAACACCTACGACAATATGAGCCTAACATCTATGACAACATAAACCTAACATCTATGTGAACATAATCCTAACATATATGTGAACATAATCCTAACATCTATGTGAACATAAGCCTAACACCTACGACAACATAATCCTAACACCTAAGAGAACGTAATCCTAACTTTTACGACAACATAAGCCTAACACCTACGACAACATAATCCTAACACCTAAGAGAACGTAATCCTAACTTTTACGACAACATAAGCCTAACACCTACGACAACATAATCCTATCACCTACGACAATATGAGCCTAACATCTATGACAACATAAACCTAACATCTATGTGAACATAATCCTAACACATATGACAACATAACCCTAAAACCTATGACAACACAATCCTAACACCTATGACACGTAATCCTGACACCTATGACAACATAATCTTAACATCTATGACAACATAATCCTAACATCTTTGTGAACATAATCCTGAGATCTATCTGAACATAATCCTAACATCCTCGTGAACATAATCCCAACATCTATGTGAACATAATCCTAACATCTTTGTGAACATAATCCTGAGATCTATCTGAACATAATCCTAACATCCTTGTGAACATAATCCTAACATCTATGTGAACATAACCCTAACATCTATGGCAACATAATCCTAACATCTATGTGAACATAAGCCTAACACCTACGACAACATAATCCTATCACCTACGACAATATGAGCCTAACATCTATGACAACGTAAACCTAACATCTATGTGAACATAATCCTAACATCTATGACAACATAATCCTAACACCTATGACACGTAATCCTGACACCTATGACAACATAATCCTAACATCTATGACAACATAATCCTAACATCTTTGTGAACATAACCCTAACATCTATGACAACATAATCCTAACATCTATGTGAACATAAGCCTAACACCTACGACAACATAATCCTAACACCTACGACAATATAAACCGAACACCTATGAAAACATAATCCTAACACCTATGACAACATAATCCTAACATCTATGTAAACATAATCCTAACATATATGTGAACATAATCCTAACATCTATGTGAACATAATCCTGAGATCTATCTGAACATAATCCTAACATCTATGTGAACATAATCCTAAAACCTATGACAACATAATCCTAACACCTATGTGAACATAATCCTAACATCTATGTGAACATAATCCTGAGATCTATCTGAACATAATCCTAACATCTATGTGAACATAAGCCTAACACCTACGACAACAGAATCCTAACACCTACGACAATATAAACCGAACCCCTATGAAAACATAATCCTAACACCTATGACAACATAAGCCTAACAACCCTAACATCTATGACAACATAATCCTAACACCTACGACAACATAATCCTAACCCCTACGACAACATAATCCTAACACCTACGACAACATAAGCCTAACACCTATGACAACATAATCCTAACACATATGCCAACATAATCCTAACATCTATGTGAACATAACCCTAACATCTATGACAACATAATCCTAACATCTATGACACGTAATCCTAACACCTATGACAACATAATCCTAACATCTATGACACGTAATCCTAACACCTATGACAGCATAATCCTAACATCTATGTGAACATAATCCTAACACCTATGACAACATAACCCTAACACCTATGACAACATAATCCTACCTTTTACGACAACATAAGCCTAACACCTACGACAACATAATAACATCTATGACAACATAATCCTAACACCTACGACAACATAAGCCTAACATCTATGACAAGATAATCCTAACATATATGTGAACATATTTCTAACACCTATGACAATATAACCCTAACATCTATGTGAACATAATCCTAACTTTTACGACAACATAAGCCTAACACCTACGACAACAGAATCCTAACACCTACGACAACATAAGCCTAACATCTATGACAAGATAATCCTAACATATATGTGAACATATTTCTAACACCTATGACAATATAACCCTAACATGTATGTGAACATAATCCTAACTTTTACGACAACATAAGCCTAACACCTACGACAACAGAATCCTAACACCTACGACAACATAAGCCTAACATCTATGACAACATAATCATAACATCTATGTGAACATAATCCTAACACCTACGACAACATAAGCCTAACATCTATGACAACATAATCCTAACACCTACGACAACATAAGCCTAACATCTATGACAAGATAATCCTAACATATATGTGAACATATTTCTAACACCTATGACAATATAACCCTAACATCTATGTGAACATAATCCTAACTTTTACGACAACATAAGCCTAACACATACGACAACATAATCATAACACCTACGACAACATAAGCCTAAGATCTATGACAACATAATCCTAACACCTACGACAACATAAGCCTAACATCTATGACAAGATAATCCTAACATATATGTGAACATATTTCTAACACCTATGACAATATAACCCTAACATCTATGTGAACATAATCCTAACTTTTACGACAACATAAGCCTAACACATACGACAACATAATCCTAACACCTACGACAACATAATCATAACACCTACGACAACATAAGCCTAAGATCTATGACAACATAATCCTAACACCTACGACAACATAATCCTAACACCTACGTCAACATAAGCCTAACATCTATGACAACATAATCATAACATCTATGTGAACATAATCCTAACACCTATGACAACATAACCCTAACACCTATGACAACATAATCCTAACATCTATGTGAACATAATCCTAACACCTACGACAACATAAGCCTAACACCTATGACAATATAATCCTAACACCTATGGCACGTAATCCTGACACATATGCCAACATAATCCTAACACCTATGGCACGTAATCCTGACACATATGACAACATAATCATGACACATATGACAACTCTGTAATAATCAAACACCTAGAAAGCCGGTACCGCCTATGTAAGTCCAAGTCTCGCGACATATCGCGAGAACAATAGGCTTATGCGTGAGTTTATGAAGTCTGCGCGAGTTGGCAATCTCTGGCATAACATGTCTTTAGACCAACAAACACTATTAAAATCGCCTCGTCCTGATGGAGACCAACCACGCTACTCAAAGAGAACAGGGCATCTATCACGCCCTAGTGAATTATATAGCAAACATTTTTACACACATTTCGGCTCAGGTAGGATACATATTACATATTTAATGAAATTTCAACCACCGGTAGAATCTAATTTCAAGCGAAACCTATGACAATTAGATTCGATTTCAAGATTGGATACCAAAAATAAAGGTTAATTATTATTCAGCACTTGCATGACACTAATCACTAATTATGATCACTCATAACCAGTCCGGCGGAGGGGACTATAAATGGTGTCCCGTGTGGGAGGGTCCAACCTGCACGTAAAAAATCCCTCTGTGTATTGTCGAAAGAGTAGGCGCATTAACGCCGGCACAGATGATATAAGTTAATAAGACGGACTTCCAAAATATAAGAAGCGAAACCAAAACACAAATAGAGTAGGTTAGGGTCATAGGAGAGCATGGACACGCCCTCCTCCTCCACTCACGCAGACACCCTGACAGATACGACCAGTGGCCATCGCATGTTTTAGAATAATAATGAATTTCATAAATATATATATATATATATTATAAGCTCAGTAAATATACATCCCTCTTTCTTTGCTATCGGATTACAGTCTACCAATTTTTCTTCAAATAATAATCTTACAGTAATATATGTATTTTCTTTATTTTTTCCCCTTTATACAAACACTAGAGTAAGGATAAAAAAAACTGCATTCACCATAGGGACCCCTCGGACAATCTCAACCTCCGGCCAAGCCTGGCAAAAGAAACAGTACAGTGCCTAACGAAAGCAGAGACGTTTCTCTACTGTCAGGCATAACCGGAAGTCTGGAACCCGGGGTACATAACAAACAGAATCTACATACCTCCCTATAAGAACATGAATATATGCAATCAATACACTTTTGAAATATACAAAAAAAAAATCTCAATCGCATTATTATAAGCCACATTGGCTTTTTTGGTCACCTGAGCTTTGCTTTTTACTTTTACATGTTCAACTTCTCAAGAGCCAGTGGATGGAATCAAACTTGGTCAGAATCATCCTTGGTAGATGAGGCTACAACATTGTTAAATTGGGATTCCTACCCCAACCCCTGGGACCAGGGTTCCAAATACCACAACAATATTGCCTCGTTCTGATGCAGATCCAAACAGCAGATCAAAATCGCCTCCTCCTAATATAGATTAACGCACCAGATTTATATCGCCTCGTGCTCATACAGACCCCCACACCAGATTTATATTGCACTGTTCTGATACAAACTCCAACAAGAGATTA
>NW_018407760.1:0-572 GCF_002113885.1 Mizuhopecten yessoensis | reverse complement strand
CCCACACCAGATTTATATTGTACTGTTTTCATACAGACACCCACATGTGATTAATATTGTACTGTTCTGATACAGACCCCAACAACAGATTTATATTGTACTGTTCTCATACAGACCCCCACACCAGATTTAGATTGTACTGTTTTCATAAAGACACCCACATGTGATTAATATTGTACTGTTCTGATACAGACCCACACACCAGATTAATATTGTACTGTTCTCATACAAACCACCACACCAGATTTATATTGTACTGTTCTGATACAGACCCACACACCAGATTAATGTTGTACTGTTCTCATACAAACCACAACACCAGATTTATATTGTACTGTGCTCATACAGACCCCCACAACAGATTAATATTGTACTACCAGATTTATATTGTACTGTTCTGATACAGACCCCCACACCAGATTTATATTGTACTGTTTTCATACAGACATCCACACGTGATTAATATTGTACTGTTCTGATACAGACCCCAACACAGGATTTATATTGTACTGTTCTCATACAGACCTCCACAACAGATTAATATTGTACTGTTCTGATACAGACCCCCACAC
>NW_018407759.1:15991-17069 GCF_002113885.1 Mizuhopecten yessoensis | reverse complement strand
GAGCCCCCGCATACTCAATATAAGTGATATAGCCTCCGTATACTCGATATAAGTGATAGAGCTCCTACATACTCAATATCCAAGTGATATACTCAATATAAGTGATAGAGCCCCCGAATACTCAATATAAGTGATATAGCCTCCGTATACTCTATATAAGTGATAGAGCCCCCGTGTACTCTTTATAAGTGATAGAACCCCCGCATACTCAATATAGGTGATAGAGCTCCTGCATAAACAATAAAAGTGATAGAGCCCCCGTTTACTCAATATAAGTGATAGAGCTCACGCATAATCAAAATAAGTGATAGAGCCCCCGTATACTCAATATAAGTGATAGAGCCCTGCATATTCAATATAAGTGAGAGAGCCCCTGTTTACTCAATAAAAGTGATAGAGCCCAAACATACTCAATATAGGAGATAAAGCCCCTGCATACTCAATATAGGTGATAGAGCCCCCGCATACTCAATATAGGTGATAGAGACCCCGCATACTCAATATAAGTGCTAGAGCCCCCGCACACTCAATATAACTGATAGAGCACCCGAATACTCAATACAGGTTATAGAGCTCCAGCATACTCAATATAAGTGATATAGCCCCCGTATACTCAATGTAAGTGATAGAGCCCCCGCACACTCAATATAAGTGATAGAGCACCCGAATACTCAATATAGGTGATTGAGCCCCTGCATACTCAATATAAGTGATAGAGCCCCCGCATACTCAATATAAGTGATATAGCCTCCATATACTCATTATAAGTGATAGAGCCCCCGCATACTCAATATAAGTGATAGAGCCCCCGCATACTCAATATAAGTGATAGAGCACCTGCATACTCAATATAACTGATAGAGCACCCTCATACTCAATATAGGTGATAGAGCCCCTGCATACTCAATATAAGTGATAGAGCACCAGCATACTCAATATATGTGATATAGCCTCCGTATACTTTATATAAGTGATAGAGCTCCTGCATACTCAATATATAAGTGATAGAGCCCCCGCATACTCACTATAAGTGATAGAGTCTCCGCATACTCAATATAAGTGATATAGCCTCCATATA
>NW_018407759.1:11481-11780 GCF_002113885.1 Mizuhopecten yessoensis | reverse complement strand
TAAGTGATAGAGCCCAAGCATATTCAATAAAGGTGAAAGAGCCCCAGCATACTCAATATAAGTGATAGTGCCCCTGCATACTGTATATAAGTGATAGAGCGCCCGTATACTCTATATAAGTGATAGAGCCCCCGCATACTCAATATAAGTGATAGAGCCCCCGTATAATCTATATAAGTGATAGAGCCCCGGTATACTCTTAAAAAGTCATAGAGCCCCCTATATTCAATACAAGTGAAAGAGCCCATGCATATTCAATAAATGTGATGGAGCCCCCGCATACTCAATATTAGTGATAA
>NW_018407759.1:10574-11471 GCF_002113885.1 Mizuhopecten yessoensis | reverse complement strand
TCAATATAAGTGATAAAGCCCCCGTTTACTCAATATAAGTGTTACTCCCCGCATACTCAATATAGGTGATAGAGTCCCCGCATATTCAATATAAGTGATAGAGATCCTGCATAATCAATATAAGTGATAGAGCCCCGCATACTCAATATAAGTGATAGAGNCCTCATACTCAATATAGGTGATAGAGCCCCTGCATACTCAATATAAGTGATAGAGCCCACGCATACTCAATATAGGAGATATAGCCTCCGTATACTCTATATAAGTGATAGAGCCCCCGTATACTCTTTATAAGTGATAGAGCCCTCGCATACTCAATATAGGTGATAGAGCTCCTGCATACTCAATAAAAGTGATAGAGCCTCCGTTTACTCAATATAAGTGATAGAGCTTACGCATACTCAATATAAGTGATAGAGCCCCCGTATACTCAATATAAGTGATAGAGCCCTACATATTCAATATAAGTGAGATAGCCCCTGTTTACTCAATATAAGTCATAGAGCCCAAACAGACTCAATATAGGTGATAAAGCCCCTGCATACTCAATATAAGTGATAGAGCCCCCATATACTCAATGTAAGTGATAGAGCCCCCGCATACTCAATATAAGTGATAGAGCCCCCGTATACTCAATATAAGTGATAGAGCCCTACATATATAGAGCCCCCGTTTACTCAATATAAGTGATAGAGCTCACGCATACTCAATATAAGTGATAGAGCCCCCGTATAATCTATATAAGTGATAGAGCACCGGTATACTCTAAAAAAGTCATAGAGCCCCCTATATTCAATACAAGTGAAAGAGCCCATGCATATTCAATAAAGGTGATAGAGCCTTCGCATACTCAATATTAGTGATAGAGCCCCGGCATACTCTATATAAGTGATGGAA
>NW_018407759.1:5546-6560 GCF_002113885.1 Mizuhopecten yessoensis | reverse complement strand
TAAGTGATAGAGCTTACGCATACTCAATATAAGTGATAGAGCCCCTGTATACTCAATATAAGTGATAGAGCCCTACATATTCAATATAAATGAGATAGCCCCTGTTTATTCAATATAAGTGATAGAGCCCAAACATACTCAATATAGGTGATAAAGCCCCTGCATACTCAATATAAGTGATAGAGCCCCTGTATACTCAATATAAGTGATAGATCCTTGCATACTCAATATAAGTGAGATAGCCCCTGTTTATTCAATATAAGTGATAGAGCCCAAACATACTCAATATCGGTGATAAAGCCCCTGCATACTCAATATAAGTGATAGAGCTCCTGTACACTCAATATAGGTGATAGAGCTCGTGCATACTCAATAAAAGTGATATAGCCCTCGTATACTCAATGTAAGCGATAGAGCCCCCGCATACTCAATATATACTCAATATAAGTGATAGAGCCCACGCATACTCAATATAAGTGATAGAGCCCTGCATACTCAATATAGGTGATAGAGCTCCTGCATACTCAATAAAAGTGATATAGCCCTCGTATACTCAATGTAAGTGATAGAGACCCCGCATACTCAATATAAGTGATAGAGCTCCTGTACACTCAATATAGGTGATAGAGCTCGTGCATACTCAATAAAAGTGATATAGCCCTCGTATACTCAATGTAAGTGATAGAGCCCCTGTATACTCATATAAGTGATAGAGCCCTAAATATTCAATATAAATGAGATAGCCCCTGTTTATTCAATATAAGTGATAGAGACCAAACATACTCAATATAGGTGATAAAGCCCCTGCATACTCAATATAAGTGATAGAGCCCTACATATTCAATATAAATGAGATAGCCCCTGTTTATTCAATATAAGTGATAGAGCCCAAACATACTCAATATCGGTGATAAAGCCCCTGCATACTCAATATAAGTGATAGAGCCCCCGTATACTCAATGTAAGTGATAGAGCCCCCGCATACTCAATATAAGTGATAGAGCCCCCGAATAA
>NW_018407759.1:3945-4243 GCF_002113885.1 Mizuhopecten yessoensis | reverse complement strand
GCCCCCGCATACTCAATATAGGTGATAGAGCCCCCGCATACTCAAGATAAGTGCTAGAGCCCCAGCACACTCAATATAAGTGATAGAGCCCATGCATATTCAATAAAGGTGATAGAGCCCCCGCATACTCAAGATAAGTGCTAGAGCCCCAGCACCCTCAATATAAGTGATAGAGCCCATGCATATTCAATAAAGGTGATAGAGCCCCCGCATCCTCAATATAAGTGATAGAGCCCCCGTATATTCAATATAAGTGATAGAGCCCCCGTATACTCAATATAAGTGATAGATCACCTGC
>NW_018407759.1:2614-3113 GCF_002113885.1 Mizuhopecten yessoensis | reverse complement strand
TAAGTGATAGAGCTTACGCATACTCAATATAAGTGATAGAGCCCCATTATACTCAATATAAGTGATAGAGCCCAGCATATTCAATATAAGTGAGATAGCCCCTGTTTACTCAATATAAGTGATAGAGCCCAAACATACTCAATATAGGTGATAAAGCCCTTGCATACTCAATATAAGTGATAGAGCCCCCGCATACTGAATATAGGTGATAGAGCCCCCGCATACTTAATATAAGTGCTAGAGCCCCCGCATACTCAATATAAGTGATAGAGCTCCTGTACACTCAATATAGGTGATAGAGCTCCTGCATACTCAATATAAGTGATAGAGCCCCCACATACTCAATATAGGTGAAAGAGCTCCTGCATACTCAATATAAGTGATAGAGCTCCCGTATACTCAATGTAAGTGATAGAGCCCCCGCATACTCAATATAAGTGATAGAGCCCCCGTATAATCTATATAAGTCATAGAGCCCCCTATATTCAATATAATTGAA
>NW_018407759.1:0-571 GCF_002113885.1 Mizuhopecten yessoensis | reverse complement strand
CGCATACTCTATATAAGTGATTGAGCCCCCGTATACTCTATATAACTATTAGAGCCCCTGCATACTCAATATAAGTGATAAAGCCCCCGTTTACTCAATATAAGTGTTACACCCCGCATACTCAATATAGGTGACAGAGCCCCCGTATACTCTTTATAAGTGATAGAGCCCCTGCATACTCAATATTGGTGATAGAGCACCTGCATACTCAATAAAAGTGATAGAGTCCCCGTTTACTCAATATAAGTGATAGAGCTCACGCATACTCAAAATAAGTGATAGAGCCCCCGTATACTCAATATAAGTGATAGAGCCCTGCATATTCAATATAAGTGAGAGAGCCCCTGTTTACTCAATAAAAGTGATAGAGCCCAAACATACTCAATATAGGGGATAAAGCCCCTGCATACTCAATATAGGTGATAGAGCCCCCACATACTCAATATAGGTGATAGAGCCCCCGCATACTCAATATAAGTGCTAGAGCCCCCACACACTCAATATAAGTGATAGAGCACCCGCATATTCAATATAGGTGATAGTGCTCCTGCATACTCAATATAAGTGATAG
>NW_018407758.1:16768-32029 GCF_002113885.1 Mizuhopecten yessoensis | reverse complement strand
ACTCTCCTGTTGTTCCGAATGTTGAAGTGTTTTTGTGTATTCTATGGTTGATGTTGAATTGTTTGGACTCTCCTGTTGTTCTGAATGTTAAAGTGTTTTTGTGTATTCTATAGTTGATGTTGAAATGTTTTTGTGTATTCTATAGTTGATGTTGAAGTGTTTTTGTGTTTTCTATAGTTGATGTTGAAGTGTATTTGTGTATTCTATAGTTAATGTTGAAGTGTGTTTGTGTATTCTAGAGTTGATGTTAAAGTGTATTTGTGTATTCTATAGTTGATGTTGAAGTGTATTTCTGTATTCTATAGTTGATATTGAAGTGTGTTTGTGTATTCTATAGTTAATGTTGAAGTGTATTAGTGTATTCTATAGTTGATGTTGAAGTGTATTTCTGTATTCTATAGTTGATATTGAAGTGTGTTTGTGTATTCTATAGTTAATGTTGAAGTGTGTTTGTGTATTCTAGAGTTGATGTTAAAGTGTATTTGTGTATTCTATAGTTGATGTTGAAATGTTTTTGTGTATTCTATAGTTAATGTTGAAGTGTTTTTGTGTATTCTATAGTTGATGCTGAAGTGTTTTTGTGTTTTCTATAGTTAATGTTGAAATGTTTTTGTGTATTCTATAGTTGATGTTGAAATGTTTTTGTGTATTCTATAGTTAATGTTGAAGTGTGTTTGTGTATTCTAGAGTTGATGTTAAAGTGTATTTGTGTATTCTATAGTTGATGTTGAAATGTTTTTGTGTATTCTATAGTTAATGTTGAAGTGTATTAGTGTATTCTATAGTTGATGTTGAAGTGTTTTTGTGTATTCTATGGTTGATGTTGAGTTGTTTGGACTCTCCTGTTGTTCTGAATGTTACAGTGTTTTTGTGTATTCTATAGTTGATGCTGAAGTGTTTTTGTGTTTTCTATAGTTGATGTTGAAGTGTATTTCTGTATTCTATAGTTGATATTGAAGTGTTTTTGTGTTTTCTATAGTTGATGTTGAAGTGTACTTGTGTATTCTATAGTTGATGTTGAAGTGTGTTTGTGTATTCTATAGTTAAT
Organism: Mizuhopecten yessoensis; assembly: GCF_002113885.1. Classification (NCBI taxonomy): domain Eukaryota; kingdom Metazoa; phylum Mollusca; class Bivalvia; order Pectinida; family Pectinidae; genus Mizuhopecten; species Mizuhopecten yessoensis. Next base: position 30,981 of record NW_018407758.1, on the reverse strand, counting down.
GTTGAAATGTTTGGACTATCCTGTTGTTCCGGATGTTGAAGTGTTTTTGTGTATTCTATAGTTGATGCTGAAGTGTTTTTGTGTTTTCTATAGTTAATGTTGAAGTGTATTTGTGTATTCTATTGTTGATGTTGAAATGTTTTTGAGTATTCTATAGTTAATATTGAAGTGTTTTTGTGTTTTCTTTAGTTGATGTTGAAGTGTATTTTTGTATTCCATAGTTGATGTTGAAGTGTATTTGTGTATTCTATAGTTGATGTTGAAATGTTTTTGAGTATTCTATAGTTAATATTGAAGTGTTTTTGTGTTTTCTATAGTTGATGTTGAAGTGTATTTGTGTATTCTATAGTTGATGTTGAAGTGTTTTTGTGTATTCTATAGTTAATGGTGAAGTGTGTTTGTGTATTCTATAGTTTATGTTGAAGTGTGTTTGTGTATTCTATAGTTAATGTTGAAGTTTGTTTTGTTTATTCTATAGTTGATGTTGAAGCGTTTTGTGTTTTCTATAGTTAATGATCTAGTGTTTTTGTCTATTCTATAGGTGATGTTGAAGATTGTTTTGTGTATTCTACAGTTAATGTTAAAGTGTTTTTGTGTATTCTACAGTAAATGTTCAAGTGTTTTTGTGTATTCTATAGTTAATGTTGAAGTGTTTTTGTGTATTCTATTGTTGTTTTTGGTGTTTTGGTCTCGACTGTTGTTCTGAATGTTGAAGTGTTCTTTTGTATTCTATAGGCGATGTTGAAATGTTTGGTCTCTCCTGTTGTTCTGAATGTTAAAGTGTTTTTGTGTATTCTATTGTTGTTTTTGGTGTTTTAGTCAGGTTTACTCTGTTATTGTGACTATTTAAGTATCCATTTAACTCTGTTTTTGTGACTATTTAAGTATCCAGGTTTACTCTGTTTTTGTGACTATTTAAGTATCCATTTTACTCTTTTTTTGTGACTATTTAAGTATCCATTTTACTCTGTTTTTGTGACTATTTAAGTATCCAGGTTTACTCTGTTTTTGTGACTATTTAAGTATCCAGGTTTTCTCTGTTTTTGTGACTATTTAAGTATCCATTTTCCTCTTTTTTTGTGACTATTTAAGTATCCATTTTACTCTGTTATTGTGGCTATTTAAGTATCCAGGTTACTCTGTTATTTTGACTATTTAAGTATCCATTTAACTCTGTTTTTGGGACTATTTAAGTATCCACGTTTACTCTGTTATTTTGACTTTTGAAGTATCCAGGTTTACTCTGTTATAGTGACTATTTAAGTATCCAGGTTCACTCTGTTATTGTGACTCTTTAAGTATCTAGGTTTACTCTGTTTTTTGTGACTTCTGTTATTGTGACTATTTAAGTATCCAGGGTACTCTGTTATTGTGACTATTTAAGTATCCAGGTTTACTTTGTTTTTGTGACTATTTAAGTATCCATTTTACTCTGTTATTGTGGCTATTTAAGTATCCAGGTTTACTCTGTTATAGTGACTATTTAAGTATCCAGGTTCTCTCTGTTTTTGTGACTATTTAAGTATCCATTTTACTCTGTTATTGTGGCTATTTAAGTATCCAGGTTACTCTGTTATTGTGACTATTCAATTATCCAGGTTACTCTGTTATTGTGACTATTCGAGTATCCAGGTTACTCTGTTATTGTGACTATTCAATTATCCAGGTTACTCTGTTATTGTGACTATTCGAGTATCCAGGTTACTCTGTTATTGTGACTATTCGAGTATCCAGGTTACTCTGTTATTGTGACTATTCGAGTATCCAGGTTACTCTGTTATTGTGACTATTCAATTATCCAGGTTACTCTGTTATTGTGACTATTCGAGTATCCAGGTTACTCTGTTATTGTGACTATTCAATTATCCAGGTTACTCTGTTATTGTGACTATTTAAGTATCTAGGTTTACTCTGTTATTGTGACTATTTAAGTATCCAGGTTAACTCTGTTATAGTGACTATTTAAGTATCCAGGTTCACTCTGTTTTTGTGACTATTTAAGTATCCATTTTACTCTGTTATTGTGACTATTTAAGTATCCAGGTTTACTCTGTTTTAGTGACTATTTAAGTATCCAGGTTTACTCTGTTATTGTGATTATGTAAGTATCCAGGTTTACTCTGTTATTGTGACTTTTTAAGTATTCAGGTTCACTCTGTTATTGTGATTATGTAAGTATCCAGGTTTACTCTGTTATTGTGACTTTTTAAGTATCCCGGTTACCTCTGTATTTGTGACTATGTAAGTATCCAGGTTTACTCTGTTATTGTTACTATTTAAGTATCCCGGTTTACTCTGTTATTGTGACTAGTTAAGGATCCAGGTTTACTCTGTTATTGTGACTATTTAAGTAATCAGGTTTACTCTGTTATTGTGATTATTTAAGTATCCAGGTTTACTCTGTTATTGTGACTATTTAAGTACTAGGGTTTACTCTGTTATAGTGACTATTTAAGTATCCAGGTTTACCCTGTTTTTGTGACTATTTAAGTATCCAGGTTTACTCTGTTTTTGTGACTATTTAAGTATCCAGGTTCACTCTGTTTTTGTGACTATTTAAGTATCCGTTTTACTCTGTTATTGTGACTATTTAAGTATCCAGGTTACTCTGTTATTGTGACTATTTAAGTATCCCGGTTTACTCTGTTATTGTGACTATGTAAGGATCCAGGTTTACTCTGTTATTGTGACTATGTAAGGATCCAGGTTTACTCTGTTATTGTGACTATGTAAGGATCCAGGTTTACTCTGTTATTGTGACTATGTAAGTATCCAGGTTCCCTCTGTTATTGTGACTATTTAAGTATCCCGGTTTACTCTGTTATTGTGACTATGTAAGTATCCAGGTTCACTCTGTTATTGTGACTATTTAAGTATCAAGGTTTACTCTGTTATTGTGACTATTTAAGTATCCAGGTTTACTCTGTTTTTGTGACTATTTAAGTATCCAGGTTTACTCTGTAATTGTGACTATTTAAGTATCCAGGTTTACTCTGTTATTGTGACTATTTAAGTAATCAGGTTTACTCTGTTATTATGACTATTCAAGTATCCAGGTTTACTCTGTTATTGTGACTATTTAAGTATCCAGGTTTACTCTGTTATTGTGACTATTTAAGTATCCAGGTTTACTCTGTTATTGTGACTATTTAAGTATCCAGGTTTACTCTGTTATTGTGACTATTTAAGTATCCAGGTTTACTCTGTTATTGTGACTATTTAAGTATCCAGGTTTACTCTGTTATTGTGACTATTTAAGTATCCAGGTTTACTCTGTTATTGTGACTATTTAAGTATCCAGGTTTACTCTGTTATTGTGACTATTTAAGTATCCAGGTTTACTCTGTTATTGTGACTATTTAAGTATCCAGGTTTACTCTGTTATTGTGACTATTTAAGTATCCAGGTTTACTCTGTTATTGTGACTATTTAAGTATCCAGGTTTACTCTGTTATTGTGACTATTTAAGTATCCAGGTTTACTCTGTTATTGTGACTATTTAAGTATCCAGGTTTACTCTGTTTTTGTGACTATTTAAGTATCCAGGTTACTCTGTTATTGTGACTATTTAAGTATCCAGGGTTACTCTGTTATTGTGACTATTTAAGTATCCAGGTTTACTCTGTTATTATGACTATTTAAGTATCCAGGTTTACTTTGTTATTGTGACTATTTAAGTATCCAGGTTTACTCTGTTATTGTGACTATTTAAGTATCCAGGTTCACTCTGTTATTGTGACTATTTAAGTATCTAGGTTTACTCTGTTTTTTGTGACTATTTAAGTATCCAGGTTTGCTCTGTTTTTGGTGACTATTTAAGTATCCAGGTTTACTCTGTTATTGTGACTATTGGAATGTTTTGATGCCACCATTCGTTGTAAATGAGGAGGTGTATTACTGTCTGGCATAATTATTTAATCTAGGTCAATAACACTAATTTTGTAACAATTGTAGTTCAAAATAATTGAGGGTAGATAAGTGAAGTCATCCATTTTTCTCTACACATGCTGTTTTCAAGGAACTCGCGGTGTCGGTATTACCCTCATTGTTTGACATTTCCTTAGAATCAAGTTAGGAAAGGAAGTTTTGGAAAATTGCCAAAATACAATTGCAAATGATTTTTTGTTTTAAGTGAAGTTCAACTTCCAGTATGTGTATTAGATAACTTTTCCCCAAACCCTCTGATTATCTGTTAGCTTGTTTTCCTTCCGATACATATTATATCATCTTTGGCTTGATATTCAAGCAAAAGTACTGACGAACCCCTACAGCACTCGACAAGGTATGTAACAGATTAAAATAGACCAGTGATCAACAGCCTAGAATAAAACATTTAGAACTACAATATATATATATATATAGTAGATAATAAATAAATAAGTCCTTGCGAAGGAAAATATTGAATAAAAACATAAATTTATATATATATATAAACCATGGAAGAATTATATGAATTATATGTGGAGGGTGCATGATTTTTTTTTTATTATATGTCGAATATTTAGGATAATAAAATCTAAGCACTCTGGTGCTGTTTATGCCCCGGTTGCTGAATGGTTGGTTAGATTTAACCGATGGTTAGGGAAAATATTTAAAATATGAATACAACGAAATCAGGAACATTTGACATCATTTCCTTGCTATTACTTTGTAAAGACAGTTCATATTGGTGTGTTTTGAGGATTTATTTTGTATTTGAGGCCCTTGTTTCTTATTGACAAGACTTTTATATTTTCACTGACCACGTGTTAAAGTTATAAACCAGATGTAGAAATAACAAGGCAAGTATGAACATTATGGAGACAATGATGGAACGGCTGATTGAGAAAAATCTGACTTCATCGACTGCAAATATTGAAATAAACAAGACAGAGTAATAAGTAATCACTAACAAAAGTATCATAAGTGTTCACTTATAAAACTTGGTTATATTATTGAATGCATACCATGTATAACGCTAGGTATTTCAAGTAAAGATGGTAAAAACGGACATGGCAACTTTCGAGACGGAGGTATCGAACAGCTGGCGCCCCAGAATTTAATTCATGGAATTGAATCAGGATAAGAGTTTGTGAATTAACGTAGAAATTGGTTATTAAATGGTATATGCCGGGTTTATTTTAGAAGATGTTTTTTTTGCCTTTTTCAATTTGGAGTAGTCGGTGCATGAACCTTCCCTAGGTGTTAATAGGCATCTTATCCTGAAGATGACAGCGACGTTAGTCAATAAATGTGTATCTACTGCGCTCCATGCTACATAATCAATCAGAATTATGGTTATTTAAAATGGAAGATACTCATCAAATCTTTAAGTAGCATTAAGTTTTTATTTTATTTTTATTAACAGGATAAATCAGTATAATTCAATATTTGCCCATAGTATCCGTCAGCTGAGATATGTATGTGATAATATATATATATATATACATGGAACTAGTCGTTAAGTGTGACTTGGTACATCGTTCGGGGTAGTGCTCTTTCGTACACACCGAGATGTAGAACATGATCGGGCTGGGTACATTCCGGAGATTTTAGAGCTCTCACGTGAGAAATATATCCTCGTACATATCACAGGGTAATACAACAGGTCTGACGCATTCATTTACATTCTAAATATTTCATTAACGACATTTACGGGTAAAAAATGTGTTGAATAAATTTTCATATTAATCGCTGATGGTCCGGGTGGTGTCGAGTTCACTAGCACTGGGGGGAAAGGAGGGAAGCATAGGGTAGCTTCATAAAACAGCGGCGTGTCGGGGATATTATTGGATTAGAATACATTAACTCACTCAACCGGGGTGTGAAAAGAGTTGATTCCACATATTAGCCTTTCGAATAATGACTTTAAGTGAAACGGAACGAGAATTTGTCACTTGTAGAGAAATTCTTTGAGAATGTCCACTGAGGTATGACATGTGGTTTTGCGGTAAATGTACTAAACGGCCCAGTATTGTGAATGTGGCTTAGAAGTTAAATGTCGGACGAGATAGCTGAGATAGTGTTCACCGATATAGCACTTATGTGTTTATACTATAAACCTGGACGACTTTCATTCCGTAATATCTTGTCATTCTTGACTGATAATAGACAATTTTATCTGACACATGCTCCTGGTAGGGTCATTATTATCGTGGATCTATTATTTTTCACTTTACAGAGATATATGATATAATAAACGTCAATCAAAGTCGGGGTCATCGAGTGCAGATATGTTAGCTTTCCTATTTATGCATCCGTTCGGATCTATAGGCCTGTATCATATAGTGTTTGCGATTGGTGGAAATGAACACCTCTTGGCGGTGCCAGAATAAATGGTTTGTTGGGTTTAGCGTTGATCAGATTTGTACTTGGTTGTATATATAGACGGTTAAATACCCCCTACAAAGACGGTTTGTGCGTCTCTCTTGTCTGTCGAGGTGTTTCTATTTTTGTTGTATGACTTTTCGATGTGTATGAACTAGATAGCATGATTTATGAAATCTATATCTTAGAAGGATGATGTGTCCGCACTTCTTAAACTTTTAAATATCTGCTTATGTTGCCTTCAGCTTTTGCACCTGGTGTGTGATGAAAGAGAAACTCCAGCACAACCCCTGTGCGTGCTTGGGAGGAGATGGAGAATACATGCACCGGACAAACTGGGATCAAAAATCCAAGCCAGGTATAAGATCCCTGTGACCAGGAAAACCGCCCAGAAAGTAACTCGACATCATGCACCGCTTCTTTTGTCTTCGCGACAAGCGGACATTTTTTATACCGAAAATAAAAAAAATGCTACAAATATTTTTTTGGGCAAATTTCGTTGCGTAGACATTCTCTCGGCGCAGTACCGAGTGACCTGTCTAACGAGAATTGTGCCCAAGAGCGGAGCGATACTTCACACATTTTCCCCGTAACCCTCCGCCTCTGGAGAAAACCTAGAACCGCTAATCAAATAAGGCGTAGTACTATCAGCGTACAGGTGTTCCCCGTACAATCATTTACATCAACAAGTGTCATATACGCGTCACATATAATTCGGTCCTCGTACTTTTTTATTTGCTAAAAGTTCTCATCAAGTTTGTGTAGTACGCGGTTATTGATTTCTATACAAAACGCCAATTATCAGTAATTCAACATTACAGCGAAAAACAATCGCGTCCTAATGGACTGAAATTGTAAAATCTGTCGGCCCACATCGGTCCTGAGGGTGTAAGTGCATTGCCTCAATATCTTATGAGAGAAACTCTTCTTCGTCTAACAGACGTAGGTGTATACAATCCAAACGGCATCAAACACTCAACACGTTTCAGCACTAATCACCCGCTATCATTAGTGGGCTGTCGGCCATGTGTTGCCATAAGTAACTGTTGGTCCGCTAATTTCTACTGCTATCCTGCTATATACTGCATAATGTTTAACAAACTCCTTCAAAGCTTTACATACATCTTTCCATTTTATTACGGAGTTTATCGTTATGTACGCGAGTAAGGTACGAGAGAGATCGCCAGCGCAGACTATTAAGATCCCACTATGATATAACCCAATGCATTTAATGTCAAATAACCTGGAATAAACATTTCAGTTTAAACTCAGTAATAATCCCAATTTATAGTTTATCATGACGTATCTATATTACTCCAGGATTTTGATGCGAAACCTTTTTCTTTAGTACTTTTCAATATAAATAATATATCTTGCCGATAAAAACTACATAATAACTAATGCGAATTTCTTTCCCCTACTAAACTCAGTCGGCAATACCGAGGGACTTAAATATGTCGGCAGGGAAGCGGATGCAATAAGGATCACAGCAGTGAAAAGCTCAGTTCTTCCGAATGAAAGCAGCACACAAAAAGCTCACTTGTTCCGCAAACCGTGTGATTAGGAAGACACCCATAGCGTTAGGAAGATGGTATATCATCTAAACCGAAACACAGAGACAATCACACTGGTTATAACAGGTTACGTCCAAACAACTTCAGAGAAATGGTGTACAATGCTTTACAGCCTAGTCTGACACACAAGTACGCCAGTCGTAACACGAGTGCAACCAAATGAGACTAATGTAATACAACTGTTAATTGAGAAGGAGGTTAATATACTCACTTTTCCTTGTGTTAGTGTTCTATGAACATGTATAATGCGAAATCTTCTATGTTTCGAAAAGTTTGGTCCCCGAATATTTTGTTTTATACATGTACGGGACTATTTTCAAAAATGATAATCGAAGTAAGTGCATCAACCACAATGTGCTGGTAGGCCTTGGTTCGAATCTGAGTTTATGAACCACTGTGTGCTGGTAGGCCCGGGTTCGATTCTGAGTTTATGAAACAATGTGTGCTGGTAGTACCGGATTCGAGTATGAGTTTATGAACCATGTGTGTTGGTAGGCATGGTTTCGATTATGTATTTATGAACCACTGTGTGTTGGTAGGCTCGGGTTCGATTATGAGTTTATGAAACAATGTGTGCTGGTAGTACAGGATTCGAGTATGAGTTTATGAACCATGTGTGTTGGTAGGCATGGTTTCGATTATGTATTTATGAACCACTGTGTGCTAGTAGGCCCGGGTTCGATTCTGAGTTTTTGAAAAAATGTGTGTTGGTAGGCCCGGGTTCGATTCTGAGTTTATGAACCAATGTGTGTTGGTAGGCCCGGGATCGATTCTGAGTTATTGAACCAATGTGTGTTGGTAGGCACGGGTTCGATTCTGAGTTTATGAACAAATGTATGTTGGTAGGCCCGGGTTCGATTATGAGTTTATGAACCAATGTGTGTTGGTAGGCCCGGGTTCGATTCTGAGTTTTTGAACAAATGTGTGTTGGTAGGCCCGGGTTCGATTCTGAGTTTATGAACAAATGTATGTTGGTAGGCCCGGCTTCGATTCTGAGTTTATGAACCAATGTGTGCTGGTAGGCCCGGGTTCGATTCTAAGTTAAAGAACCACTGTGTGCTGGTAGGCCCGGGTTCGATTCTGGGTTTATGAAACAATGTGTGTTGGTAGGCATGGATTCGAATATGAGTTTATGAACCAATGTGTGTTGGTAGGCATGGTTTCGATTATGAGTTTATGAACCGTGTGTGCTAGTAGGGCCGGCTTCGATTCTGAGTTTATGAAACAATGTGTGCTGGTGGTCCCGGATTCGAATATGAATTTATGAACCAATGTGTGTTGGTAGGCATGGTTTCGATTATGTATTTATGAACCACTGTGTGTTGGTAGGCCCGGGTTCGATTATGCGTTTATGAACCATGTGTGTTGGTAGGCATGGTTTCGATTCTGTATTTATGAACCACTGTTTGTTGGTAGGCCCGGGTTCGATTCTGAGTTTATGAACCGTGTGTGCTGATAGGCCCGGGTTCGATTCTAAGTTAAAGAACCACTGTTTGCTGGTAGGCCCGGCTTCGATTCTGAGTTTATGAAACAATGTGTGTTGGTAGGCATGGTTTCGATTATGAATTTATGAACCACTGTGTGCTGGTAGGCCCGGGTTCGATTCTGGGTTTATGAAACAATGTGTGTTGGTAGGCATGGATTCGAATATGAGTTTATGAACCACTGTGTGTTGGTAGGCCCGGGTTCGATTCTGGGTTTATGAACCATGTGTGTTGGTAGACATGGTTTCGATTCTGTATTTATGAACCACTGTTTGTTGGTAGGCCCGGGTTCGATTCTGAGTTTATGAACCACTGTGTGGTTGTAAGGCAAGTTTTGATTCCCAACAATGGGGAAAGCTTAGTTTTGAACATCTAAACAGGGATTTAAGATATTTTCAATTATTTATTTTAGAGCAGACCTTGGTGAAGTATCGAGTGTCTTCATCAAATTCAGTGTCGTATGTTTAATAACATCTACCATGTCGGTGATGTGACGCTTCATTGGTTAATAATGTTTTTATTGGACAATATACGTACGCGTGTATGTTCTTTTAGCCCCAATAAGCCATTCACGTTCCATTGCGGATGCAAATATGTCACTGATGTTGGACGAATTTGTCTTGTCCAGTTAAGGTACACACGTGCATGTGCCTATCTTACCGGTTTAACAAACTTTCACGTCAATATGATAGGACCAATGTCTGCAATGTCAAGAAAATATGGCATCTGGGTCCGTATTTATGAAACCGTTCTCATGCTCAAACTCAGATTCTGTGTTTAAGCCCAATGTCTTGTTCCGGCGATAAATTAATCAAAACCATTTTCTTCTCAATGATTTGGAAGAATTTTAGAGAGACTGAAAGCCGAATACTGTTTTCAATATTTACGCTTGATCTTTTGGCATGATTTAGCGAGCTACAAGAAAGTTGGTTTGAGCACAGAATCCGTGCTTGAGCATGAAAATGGTTTCATGAATACGGGCCCAGATTCGCTCGGCGTGTTGGTTAAATTAGGACGAGGCATCATGTCACAAATGTTTAACGCGCTAAACACATTATTATTCAAATAATTGGATGATGTAGTTCATATTGCGTTGTAGACACTGAGAAAGACACTTAAACAAAACAATAGATATGATAAACAAAGGTTTGTATAATATGGCGAGACAAATAGCTCAGGATTAAAACAAATGCTTGAAAAATACGTAATTCATGCATAGAAGGTGATTTTCATTAAATAATTTTCATAGTATTTCCTCATCCTCAGTTTATTTTCATCCAATTTTACCAAATTATGTTGATACATTCTGATGTAAGGAACATTTATAGAGAGAAACTTTCGGGACGTCGCCAGTATTCTTCATAATTACAAGTTTACGCGGCAACGCTAGGGAGTATTACAGTCATATAGAGATGATAAGTAAAATACATGCATTAAAATATGTACATTAACTACATTAATAGGATTTGTGGGGATCCTTAGGACTTCAGAACAACCCTGTCGCGTACCAAAATGACACAGTATCTCTCTACCAAAGCTACAGCTAGAAAGGAAACGTGTGCAGAGTTTGGTGGATTTGGCACTAGGCAAGCAACATCAACCGGGCGGTTGCCTACTTATCTGAAGTGTGGAATGTCATCAAAGAAAACAATGTTTTATCTCATAAGATGTTTGCACCTGGACTCCCCGATAGAACAAATATATATATAAGAAATACCAGAGCGTGGATCCCATACGGATACATTATAAAGTCGGTACGTAGCCATTACCCCCAATGGTACGAGGACAAGGGGACAGGTCGGTACACCCACTATATAAACATATAATCATAAAACGTAACTACAGTTCGGTTAAACGTTTGATACAATATTAATGACATTTTTTATTATCGTTAACTGAACTTTGCAGTTTCGAGATATGGAAACAAGTGTAAAATACGTTCAATACGTATATATACATTCTGAAAGTGAAAAATTAAATTGAAGTGCCCGAATTGTAGATCGAACGAAATTTATGTAACAGCCTTCGTCACTTAAATGTTTGCTTCTTACGACGATCTCATGTAATGCAAGGCAGAAGGAGAAGCGTCAAAATGACACTGATCACATTGCGTTCATGTTCTTATAACTATTCCATACAAAATCAAATTGAAAACTACAAAAATAATTATCTTTGCTCATATACACGAATACATAAATAGGTTGGACGTCACTTTTGCTTATTATTAGAATGTGTTATTATGTAAATAAGTCTTACAAGCAAAACAAAGTGGACAAGGGGATACACGTGGGACAAGGGGATACAGGGGGAACAAGGAGATACAGATAGGACAAGGAGATACAGTTGGACAATGAGATACAGAGGGGACAAGGAGATACAGAGGGGACAAGTAGATACGGATGGGACAAGGAGATACAGAGTGGACTAGGAGATACAGAGTGGGCTAGGAGATACAGAGGGGACAAGGAAATACAGATTGGACATGGAGATTTATTCACTTTCTGTTACCTCATTGCAGCCTCCATACGCCTTCTCTAATAGGAGATAGTGACGTTATTTTCCTTTTATTTTCACGCATGCATGACATTTCTCAGTCACACAAGTATCAATGTTCATCTCCGAATTTATTTCTTGTCTATATTTTTATTTGGGTATATTTAATATTCAATATATTATACAAAATACATTGGATTAAAGGTCAGGTTTCGTATAGTGTATACTTTGTTTCCTTAGTAAGCAACACTTCTGACACGCCATACAGATATGCCAAATGTGCCTCTATTAAAACAAATTAAAACAAAACCAAAGCAAAGACCTTTAATAACGTCTTAAGAGAAACTATCACTTACAGCATAATCAAAGAATTAGGACAAGAGATAATTCAAATAAATCAAGTCGAAAATAACAAGATGTGCTTAAACGTGTTTAATTGCTGTAAAAGAAGAAAAAAAATTGAACGAGAACCTTACGTGTAACTCAATTAGAATCAACTAGAGACCAATTTCTAAAACATTTGCAACAAAACACATTTACTTATGACAAAACAAAATCCAATCTCGCAAGCCTAGCAGTGACAGACAGTAAACAGTCAGATTGACTTTCCTCCACGCGAGAATACAGCCCGGAGGCAATAATTGGCGGGAAATTAGATTATACTCAATGTAATCCCGGGTTCATCAAAAACTTAAGCGCATACGGTATGCCTGGCATCATTCAAAGATAACAGATTTCAAATTAAAGTTTTATGTTGACGACAATGTTTTATTGAACACTGACCGAGATACCGTGTCGTACGGCCGGGTTCACTGAGTACACACAAGGTATTTCCTAGAAGTCGCCGCTGTATAATAAAGCCCGTATCTTTCATTGCTGTTTCTATGGTGTCATCGAGTGCGGTTTTATTTGATCGACTATCGCATGATAGGAGGATTATATTAACAACGCACTTAAGATCCTCGAAACGGGTATCAACGGTATTCATGTGTTTGGTATCGAGGCTATGGAACCATGGATACGGATCGTCATCAAAACGTTTGGTATCAAGTATTCGTACAATGGATATTGTGATTCAGTGTATCGTTGTCTCACCTCTAGGAATGTAATGAAAACATATAATATCAATTAAAAACATGCATGCATTTCCTAGAAGCCTTTCGATGACAATATTTGTTTTTGTCGTGGGTCAAAATATCTTATATCTCCAGAATAAAAAAAACCCCAAACCTTTTTGACGAAACAAAGAGAATAATTGGAACATAGAGATACAAAGAGGGTAAGGTTATACAGAAGGGACAAAGAGATACAGAGGGGGCAGGGAGATACAGAGGGGACAAGGCGATACAAAGGGGACAAGGATATACAGAGGGGGCATGGAGATCAAGATTGGACAAGGAGCTACAGAAGGGACAAAGAGATACAGAGTGGGCAGGGAGATACAGAGGGGACTAGGGGATACAGAGGGGGAAAAGAGATACAGAGTGGACAAGGAGTTACATAGGGGACAATGGGATACAGAGGGAACAAGGCGATACAGAGGGGACAAGGAGATAAAGATGGGACAAGGAGATACAGAGGGGACAGTGAGATACAGAGGAGAAAGGGGGATACAGAGCGGACAAGGGGATACAGAGGGTGCAAGGAGATACAGAGGGGACAAGGAGTTACAGAGTGGACAAGGATATACAGAGTGGACAAGAAGATGCAGAGGGGGCATGTAGATACAGAAGGGACAAAGAGATACAGATGGGACAAGGAGATACAGAGGGGACAAGGATATACAGAGTGGACAAGGAGATACAGAGGGGTCATGGCGATACAGAGGGAACAAGGAGATACAGAGGGGACAAGAGGATACAGAGGGGGGAAGGAGATACAGAGTGGACAAGGAGATACAGAGGGAACAAGGAGATACAGAGGGGACAAGGAGATACAGAGGGGACAAGGAGATACAGAGGGGACAAGGAGATACAGAGGGGTCATGGCGATACAGAGGGAACAAGGAGATACAGAGGGGACAAGAGGATACAGAGGGGAGAAGGAGATNACAAGGAGATACAGAGGGGACAAGGAGATACAGAGGGGACAAGGAGATACAGAGGGGACAAGGAGACACAGAGGGGACACGAAGATACAGAATGGACAACGGGATACAGAAAGGACAAAGAGATAAAGAGAGGACAAGGAGATACAGAGGGGGTAGGGAGATACAGAGGGGACATGAAGATACAGAGGGAGAAAGGAGATAGGGAGTTGACAAGGGGATACACAGGGGACAAGGGGATACCGAGGGAACAAGGAGATACAGAGTGGACTATGAGATATAGAGGAGACAAGGAGATACAGAGCGGAC
>NW_018407758.1:16028-16101 GCF_002113885.1 Mizuhopecten yessoensis | reverse complement strand
AGATACAGAGGGGACAAGGAGATACAGAGGGGACAAGGAGATACATAGGGGACAAGAAGATACAGAGGGGAAC
>NW_018407758.1:14820-15465 GCF_002113885.1 Mizuhopecten yessoensis | reverse complement strand
GGAGATACAGAGGGGACATGGAGATACAGATGGGACAAGGAGATAGAGAGGGGACACGGAGACACAGAGGGGACAAGGAGATACAGAGGGGACAAGGAGATACAAATGGGACAAGGAGATACAGAGGGGAATTGGAGATACAGATGGGACAAGGCGATACAGATGGGACATGGAGATACAGAAAGGACTAGAAGATACAGAGGGGGTAGGGAGATATAGAGGGGGTAGGGAGATACACAGGGGACAAGGGAATACATAGGGGACAAAGAGATAAAGAGGGGACAAGAAGATACAGAGGGGGTAGGGAGATACTGAGGGGACATGGAGATACAGAGGGAGAAAGGAGATAGGGAGTTGACAAGGGGATACACAGGGGACAAGGGTATACCGAGGGAACAAGGAGATTCAGAGTGGACTAGGAGATATAAAGGAGACAAGGAGATACAGAGCGGACATGGAGATACAGAGAGGACAAGGAGATACAGAGGGGACAAGAAGATACAGAGTGGGTAGGGATATACAGAGGGGACATGGAGATACAGATTGGAAAGCAGATACAGAGTGGACAAGGGGATACACAGGGGAAAAGGGGATACAGAGGGGACAAGGAGATACAAATGGGACAAGGAGATACAGAGGGGGTAG
>NW_018407758.1:10763-11391 GCF_002113885.1 Mizuhopecten yessoensis | reverse complement strand
GACAATGAGATACAGAGGGGACAATGAGATACAGATGGGACATGGAGATACAGAGGGGACAATGAGATACAGAGGGGACAATGAGATACAGATGGGACATGGAGATACAGAGGGGAGAAGGAGATACAGATGGGACAAGGAGAAACAGAGGGGACAAGGAGATACAGATGGGACATGGAGATACAGAGGGGACAAGGAGATCCAGATGGCACAAGGAGAAACAGAGGGGACAAGGAGATACAGATGGGACAAGGAGATACAGATGGGACATGGAGATACAGAGGGGACAATGAGATACAGAGGGGACAATGAGATACAGATGGGACAAGGAGATACAGATGGGACATGGAGATACAGAGGGGACAAGGAGATACAGAGGGGACAATGAGATACAGAGGGGACAAGGAGATACAAATGGGACAAGGAGATACAGATGGGACAATGAGATACGGATGGGACAAGAATATACAGATGGGACATGGAGATACAGAGGGGACAAGGAGATACAGATGGGACAAGGNCAGAGGGGACAAGGAGATACAGATGGGACAAGGAGATACAGATGGGACATGGAGATACAGAGGGGACAAGGGGATACAGAGGTAACAAGGGGATACAGAGGGGGTAG
>NW_018407758.1:6196-6424 GCF_002113885.1 Mizuhopecten yessoensis | reverse complement strand
ACAAGGAGATACAGTGAAGACATGAAGATACAGAGAGGACAAGGATATACAGAGGGGACAAAGAGATACAGAGGGGACTAGGAGTTACAGAGGGGACAAGGAGATACAGANCAGAGGGGACAAGGAGATACAGAGGGGACAAGGAGATACAGAGGGGACAAGGAGATACAGAGGGGAATTGGAGATACAGATGGGACAATGCGATACAGATGGGACATGGAGATACAA
>NW_018407758.1:0-570 GCF_002113885.1 Mizuhopecten yessoensis | reverse complement strand
ACAGAGGGGACATGGAGATACAGAGGGGACAAGGAGATATAGAGGGGACAAGAGATACAGAGGGGACAAGGAGATACAGAGGGGGTAAGGATATACAGAGGGGACATGGAGATACAGATTGGAAAGCAGATACAGAGTGGACAAGGGGATACACGGGGGAAAATTGGATACAGAGGGAACAAGGAGATACAGAGTGGACTAGGAGATATAAAGGAGACAAGGCGATACAGAGTAGACATGGAGATACGACAAGGATACCAGAGGGGACAAGGGGATACAGAATGGACAAGGAGATACAGAAGGGGAAGGGAGATACAGAAGGGACTAGAAGATACAGAGAGGGTAGGGAGATACAGAGGGGACAGGAGGCGACAAGGAGCTACAGATGGGACAAGGAGATACAGATGGGACAAGGAGATATAGAGGGGACAAGAGAGGGACATGGAGATACAGATGGGACATGGAGATACAGAGGGGACTAGGAGATACAGAGGGGACAAGGAGATACAGAGGGGACAAGGATACCAGAGGGGACAAGGAGATACAGAATGGACAAGGAGATACAGAAGG